>NC_056732.1:155890456-155960456 GCF_019279795.1 Protopterus annectens | reverse complement strand
GAGTAGTCTATATAACGCTGAATGAAGTGACAATGCTTCTATTGTTCTGTGTTAGTTTAGACCTTTTAAGTCAGTCATCTTAGTTAGGACCTCAGGGGTCTTTCTAGTTGTTTAATATGACTAGTAAGGTACAGTCCAAAGGAGGCATTATATACAGCAACTGACCTAACCAATGCTGAGTATAAGGGGATAAAGACCTTTAGATCTGGATGATATTTCTTTGGTAATTAACTGTGCTAAGTAGAAGAATTTCCTTACTACTGTTGTTACATGATGAACAAAGGAGAGGAAATTATCAGCCCATGGCCCAATGTCCTTAAAATCATTCTCATTTTGAAGTGATGTATTATATATGCTATATGCTGTGGGAATGGATTGTCTACCAAATGTGACAATGGTGTACATCTTAGCATTTAATTTTGCCAAATTTTTAGTGGACTGGGTATTCTCAAGTATAAATTAGTGACAGTAGGCTTGGGCATCGGTGGAGAGGGGGTGATAATGATTTACTGCATTAGCCAGAGATCTTGGTTCTTGGTATGGGGATCAGAAGTATGCCAAATAAAAGAGGTCCCAGCATGGAGCCCTGTGGAATACCACTGATCACCCTCACACTATCTGATGCTGCACCTCTCATCCTCACTGTGCATTTCACTATTCATCTTACCACAGAAGGATCAAATGCCTTGGCCAGATCAAAGTTATACCATATGGGCAGTATAACTGCTGTCGTTAGCTTGTGTTATCCTTTCAAAGAAGTTCACTAGGTTCACTAGAACAGGATTTATTCTTTACAAAGTCAAACTATTACAGGTCTGGACTGATGAATTTTTATTGTCATAGTTTATTAGATCAGTTATGATATGTTCCATGGTATTGCAAATGAGACTCATCAGACTAATGGGCCTAAAATTCCTGGGGTCTGCAGTGGGACCATCTTTATGGAATGTTATCACCATGGATGCTTGCTATCACTTTTGATACAAAACCTGTTGTTGGCGTGTTTAGTATTGTTTATTAAACAGCCTGGAATATTTTTGGGTCTCGTAGAAGAAGTCTTTTTGGTGTTAGAAAGCACTTTCAGTATGTGTTCTTTAATGATAATGGGAAATTGAGAAATTCAGGGGTAGGTGGGAGGGATAGTGACTTCTGAGATAAAATTTGCACTACATTTGATCACTAGTACATTGACAATGCTCATTGGGTCAGAGTAAAGGAATGAGTTCATTGCAATTTTGGGCGGTATTTCTAATTTCTGAAAATAGCTAAAGAAGGATTATCTTTGGCTTAAGATGCTAACTTAAGTCCATTAGCTGCTTTAATAGACTTAGTAGTATGTTTCAAATTTCTAGTCAAATTTCTGATACTTTCCTTGTCCTGGGAGCCTTTAGATACGCTGCATGCTTTAATGAGGATTTTTTCTCTTTTATTTAAGATTTCATTTATGTTGTTAAAACACTGGGGTGATTTGTTTTTAAATTTCCCATTATATTTCATTCTAGATGGGACTGCCATTTCTATACATTTATCAAAATGGGTATTGAAGTCACTTGTGAAGATTACCTGATGTGGGAATGTCTATTGTGATTCTGCTATTAATTCTGAGACTTCCATCAGAAAATTTGATGAGGTCTGTACATTGGAAATCTATGAATTCTAAAATATTAGTTTCAATGGGTTTAAAGGTTTTGAAAGTGAAGGTTACTAGCTTATAATCAGACTTAACTGGGGAAGGAGAGAACAGGGGATTTGTAGACAATGATGCTATTAAATACTAGGATAAGAATAGTAGTGGAGTTGGTAACAATCTAATCGCAAAGTCTTTGTTTATTACATCCAAGAGCTTTTGTGCATGTCTTTCATTGGAGGTATAGGTATTCCAGTTTATTGAAGGGTAGTTAAAGTCTACCCGAATAATGGTGTTATTGTTTGTGGGAAGTACATCAAGTACATTTACGAATCTTACATGAACTTCAGGAAGCATTGAGGGTCTCCTCTAACAGGCAATGACCTGATAGTCGGACATGTTTAGTGTGATTTAGAGTTCAATAAATTCAGTTTGTGGGTCTCTGGGAATCTGTCTGGCGATGATGTTTGTTTGTGTCTTTTGGCTTTTCCCGGTTAGTGGTTGCCACAGCGGAACTCTGGTCTGCTAATGATTGGTAGTTGATTTTTACGTGCCGAGTTACCAGCCCTGATGCACAACCTTCAACGAAGGTACACCCATTCACGCATTTCTCCATGCAGAAGATGCTCTAGCTGAGAATCGAACCGGACAGTGTCATACTGTGAGGCGACAATGCTACCGCAGCACTGCCACCACGGGTAAATGGTCCCCAATAAATATGGACACAATGCCACAGTTGCCATCAGGTCTGAAGTAATGGTAGGCAAAAACCCAGGTGTGGAGAAAGTACTTTGAAGACAGTTAAACCAAGCTCAGTGATTGCACAGATATGTATGCATTCCAAATGCAGGAGAGCCTCAAGGTCATGCAACTTTTTGTTGAGAATTATGGCATTGAGCAGAGCCACTTTAATATGGTCCTGTTTAGACTTTGATATGTTGACTACATAGGAATGTTCATTCACTGGACTCTGCCTAAAACAGGCACTCTACATATCCCCCAGGCTTCTGCACCCGTGGTTATTTCCCCCAGAAGTACAGCCACCATGGTCTAGCATATGTCTTTGGTGAATTGGTTCTATGGGCCCTTAAGGCATCAGAGAGCCTGACATCTGAAAGAAAATTTACTGTCACCATATCTTTGTCCATCCTAATATGTGGAGAATCAAAGTGTTTCACTATGAAGGCAGTGATTATTAAAACATGTTTGTTTATAGAGTGGTCAGGTGTACTGTGTTTGAGACTGTTTGGTTCTCAGTAACTCTGCTGAATGTATGTCCAGATGTGATGTGGTATTTGATTTTCACTGATAGCTAATCCTTGTGAGCCTAGGTGGCCCCGGTAAGGATTTTATACTCCCCCAGTGTACATCATTCCAATGTGAGTCAGAGTACAGTGTGGTGTTATTTCACAAACAATTATTTTTTTTTCCTGGAGCGTGAGGTCTCCATATGCACAAAATTCTCACAAACAGAATTACTTATGTTGAGTAAGAGTTCACTATGTGTGAGTGTAAGGCAGTTACTACACTGCTGAATGATACCATGCACTATAAGTTTGGTTATAGAGGGGAAATGTAGGCTAACCTTTCATATTTGTCTATATAGTTGTAGAATTTAACTGACTTCACAGAGTACTGTATTTTATTAAGAGCAGCTTGGGTGGGCTCAGGCAATATAGTGCAGCTATAGGCTACTAGAAGCTACTTTTGGAAGACATGGTGCACAGGATGGTATGCTGCCCAGTTGTGCACAGCTTGCTATACCTGTACATATCAGTAATCCACTTACTAGCAGGATTTGGGAACTGTGTGCTATATTACATCAGGTATAAATGAAAAATGATGGTGGCTGTGGAGTGCACATTCCAATTCTGCTGTCTTAATTGTAGCTTTACACAATATAAGTCAAGCATAGATAGTGAAAAACTAATGAGAATAATATATATATATATATATATATATATATATATATATATATATATATATATATATATATATATATATATATATATATATATCTTAACAATAGTGTTAGCTTTCCAGAAACTGCAGCAGTTACTCCCTTGCTACCAGAATACTTACTGCTATCTCTATGATGGCTCACACACCTGGCCAAAGCTGGCTGCCAGTTGTAACTTTTGAAACTCTGGGAAAACCAGAGAAAATACAGCAGACAATGACAAAAAAAATGTAAAGCGAAACAAAAAGAAAAGCACACTTTAAATCAGTGTAGTACCTGTAAATGTTAGCTGCAACTTTGAAACTTTTACGAAACAGCTAAAATGCAGCAAGCAACTAAGCAAACAAAAAAATATACAAAAGTACTAAAACAGTAAGTTGACTGTTTCATTTCGTTCTACTTTCTGTTATCTGGAGACTTTTAGAAAGACATTAGTATAGAAATTATTATTCATTTTAAAGGGATTGGAGAGATGCTGTAAGGCAAATTGCTACACAGGATGGATCTATTCTACTGAGGATAATAGTCCATTAAGTGCTGTGTATTTCTTGATTAATGCATGAAATCTGTCTGTGTATTTGCTTTTGGACAAAGCGCATGCAACACTGCAGGAGATTTCTTAAGGGGGATGTTGACAATGAAGGTAAGGGGACAATGGTCACTAATGAAAGGAGTAAGAATGGAGTTTGCTGAGATATTAGTGTGTGATTAGTTATTATAACGCCTAGTAGGAAGTGGTTTCCAGTTGATAAATAGTGCTCTAATTGGTTTCTTAATTTACTATCATAAGACCAAGGCTCGTTAGGAAGACATAGATTTCATTGTTTATGTGACTGAATACATTTTTATTGAAGTCTCCTGGGATGGTAATGGAATACCGCTGTTTGACATGGTGCAGTGTTGGATTAATTAGTTGTTTTAAGTCATAGTGATTCACTTGTGGAGGGAAGAACAACACTACAAGGAGAGAATATTTTGGTTCTTATGAAGGGGATTTTGAGCAAGCAGACATGGTCTCTGTCATTTACAGAAGAGCTTTGAACTATTAGTTATGTTGAATGATTTATTTAAAAAGGTGGAGAACTGCTACCACCAATTTTTAATCAAGATTGGAGGGTAAAATATTCTTGAATCCAGGAAAGTGGAAGGCATAATTGTTTTAATCCAGGATTCGGAGATACAACTATTTTGGGATAAGGGCAGGCAAGAAAGGCCTGTCAGTGCTATAATTTGCAAGCATGCTGTCTGCATTAAGTTTGGTTAGATTAAGGAAGAAGGAAGTAAGCGAGGTGAAGAGGGAGGCTGATTACCTTATCTGCTGTAGGTGGAAAGGTGGGACCTGCATTGTGTAGGCCTCAGTAAGAATTTAAGGAATTAAAGTCAATGTCCTTGTCTATGTATAACCAGATTAAAAACAAGCACATTGTCCAATGAAAGATACATTTAATTGTAGCTGTGATAACACGGATGGTTTTGTTCCTTTCAGTCTACATCTTCTAGTAACAGAAGCTCTTCTGTAGAATGCTTACTTTATTTCAAGTAGGAGAAATATCAAATAATGAAAGTTATAGTTTGTAAGACAGTGGTAAGCAGTTAACAGAAACAATTTCTTAACAGCAGGGTCAGGAAACAAAGTAAGCAATGAACAGCATTAGACAAAACAAAAAGAATGTATGTAGTATCTCCAACACAATTGCTAGGTACAACTTATATAAGGTAAGCATTTAATTTGGTCTTAAAGTTTTCACAGTCTTTGATATTACGATCCTTTTGGTCTTAGTTTGGAGAAAGCTTTCTCATAAGAGTTTGTAGGGATATTAGAGCTCTAGAGAGTACATGTGCCATCAGTCTGAAACTTTTTAAGTAAATAACAGCTTTTTAGGTATATCGGGTATAGCAGGGTTTTTTTTTTTAACTAGGCTATGGACAATAGGGACAGGTTAATATGTGGTTGTCTGCTCCACATATAGTCACTTTAAGAAACAGAGAGATAGAATGGTACTATCTATGCTGGGAAGTGAGATAAACCTACAGCTCGCTTTTGTAATGTCAGCATTTCAAATGTCGAGCACTGACATGCAGAATAAAATCAAAAATGCAGGAGAAGACCGAATCTCAAACATTCTTTTTATGGCTTTGCATATGATGCTAGAAAGACATATGGATCTGTAGTTTTCAGAGTCTGTAGATGGCCTACCTTTATGTAGAGAAATGAATGCTGCTGTTCTCCATTCATAAGGCATGAAGCCTGTTTGAAGGCTAAAGTTAAATAGCAATTTCTAATTGCCTGATAGGCCATCTTTCATGCTATTTAGAAGACATCTTGAGATATTGTCTGGACCCACTGATGCAGTGTTCTTGGCCTTAGAGAGAGCATTGAGGCCCTGTTCCCTAGGGATAGCAGTGGGAGTTATAGTTGATGGTATTTACTTAGGGGATGATAAGGGGGAGAGTAGGGTAAAATTAGAGCTGAATTTGTTGGCCAGTAGGTTTGCTATATCTTCTGAATCAGTATAGGTGACTCCATTAACAATGAGCTCTGCACAGAATTGTGCAATGCCTTTTAGGATGAAGACATAGCTAAAGAATGCCTTGTGGTTATCCTTGGCCTGAAAGGCCAAATGTACCTCAAAACTGGCTTTGGTAGACTTTATTTGTCCTCTGAGTTATTTGTTCAATTGATGAGAGTGATTTTATTCTGCTGGGTGCTGTACCTCCTAATTTTTGCTATGATTTTCTTCCCCCTGTTATACAGCCTATTGATGCTGTGATTCCACCAGGCTGACTTGTTTTTTTAGTTAGTTCTATACTTTTCCGGGTGGGTAGAGCTGCCTCTATGCAGTAATTAACATGCTTGTGCAGGGTTTCTGTGAACAATTCCACATAGGCAGCAGTGTTCTCAGGGTTTATGAGGGTGTGAAATTTTACCATGTTATCATTTAATAGTAGAACGTTAGCCTTAGAGTAGTTCCTGAAAATTTCAGGGCTAGTTAGGGTTCTGGGTTTTATTTTTACTTCAAAGGAGACCATTTTGTGGTCTGCCCTTACAAGAGAAGGCATTACACTAAGAGCTGTACAGCATTCTCCCATATAAGTGAAGAACAGATCCAGTATGTTTGCACCCCTGGTTGACATATTGACACTCAGGTCCAGTGAGTTTGTGTTTACAAAATCCAGGAATCTCTGTGTCTGAACGTTTAGTGATGCATATGATTCCCAGTTCATAGTGGGATAATTTAAAGTCATCCATGAATATGGTATTGGAATGCATGGTGAGTGTTTCCGATAAGTTTAAATACATCTTATGGGCTTTCTGGGTCATAGAGGAGGATCTTTAGCTTGCAAAGAAGTGGTATTGGATTTTACCTATGGTGATTTTAACATGGAGAAGCTCAAATGCATTGGCCTATTTGGCCAGCCTTGAGGTATACTTATTTTTGATGTACCTTCATCTTTAGTCCCTATCTTTGTTGTATCTGGTCTAAATGTGTGGATGCAGTATAGTCTTATACTGCCTGCATGCTCTCCATGGCTTTAAACCATGTTCATCAGTGACTGCACATTTTCCTTATTTTAATTATGCATTACTTTGTCTTTCTTTATTTCTTTCTTTCACATTTCTGTTCATTTTTCTACAGTTTGCAAATCCTTGAGAGCAGACCAGTCATGTGCCTCCAGTATAGGGAACACTCACTCTCTGTCCATTCAGGGATATCTCATAGGGTCAGGGTAGTGGTACTGGTCCTGCAGGTACCCTGGCATGTAGCAGGCTGGCAAGCCTCACTGACTGTGAGGTTTGGGACTTGGTTAAGGGTGTGGTGGATGAAGCACATAGTGGAGAGATGCCTTCAGCCAGCCCAGGATTCTATTCAGTGGTTTGTAGACTTCCTGCCTAGTTGGTATTGATCACTGTGCCACCATAGACACCCATCCCCTCAACAATGAGGTGACTTACTGCCTAGTTGGTATTGATCACTGTGCCACCATAGACACCCATCCCCTCAACAATGAGGTCCTCCACTTAAACAACATTAAGCAGTGGAAATGTTTGAGGTCCTGTGGACTGAGGGGTTCTTTGTGGTCTGGAATCCTCATCAACCCCCTTACCTTATCCTCTGTTTTATACCCTCTTATTTACATCTCACCCAAACTGCCCTCTTTTAAAAAAAATTTAAAAAAATATGAGGGTCTATCCCTAAAAACCTATAACACCCCTCCTCTACACCTCCTTCAACATTACCCTTGTGATGTTTTCCTTTTGTGTTCCTCCGTTTGTTATGTCTTCCTTTTTTCAATATTTCTTGAATCCACCTTCCATTCTTTAAAGCAAACAGACTATCCACATAAGGATACCCCTATATAAAAGATATTATACCCCTTTATTTTTTTTAAATGAATAATAAATGCTGTGCTGTCTGCTGCTTGCCTTAAGTTTTCAAATGTGACTGTGCATAGCCACATTTGTCCTCAGTATCCCAGTATATATGGAATCATATGAAGCTTAAGGTTTTCATGAATTCTTTCTTACACACTTAATGATTAATTTCAGCTACTTTATGCTTTTGTCACAGGTGGGCATGATTCTTAAAATGCTTCACATCTACTTAGTCAGCACAAATAATCTATGCTTCCTGTATTTGTATATATGCATTCTGGCATTCTTTGTGGATAGCAGCTACGCAAGTGGAAACCTTGGGATTTTGAATAGACACCCTTGTTTTTAACCGGCGACTGAATGCCAGTTTTTATCATGATACTCAGCTACCAGATAAAATGATGAGAGAATTTGCCAAGTAAATGTGTTTTTTCTCTATCCTAGGAAATCTGATAACACCTTCGTAGTCTTTTGCATATCCAGTATTGGATTAGAGTATTCACTTCAGTATTTTAATCCTTTTTAAACTAGTTGAAATGTCCCTAATTAGGGCATTAGGCATGCAAGATACTTCTTCAATCTTGGAGGTCCCATGCAAAATGATTATCTGAATATATTTTGGAAGTGTTTGTATTCTGCTTCCACCTGAATATCTTTGCTGTACAGACATGTGCAGACATTCATAAAAACACTCACATCCATGCACTACTGATAAACGTTCCCTTTCTTTTTCATGTATCCATAATCATATCTCTTTTCTGCATTTACAAATGCTCTTGGCACACATATCAACTTGTTTGTTCTCCTGTGGGATCCCATCTCCAGTACCATTCTGGCTGGAATCTACATGCAACGCACCTGTGTCATCATAATATTTAAATGCTTATGTACCTGTACATAGTCTTCTAAGCATTTCAAAACTCTTTTCTTATTCACATGTGTATTATCAGTCTACTTCTTACTCTAACAGCTTCAACAGAGGCATGGGTATCACAGCCATATTAGATATGAACATGGCAGTATTCAGTCTCCTTCCTAGATACCTCTGTAATGATTGCTGTGTGGAGGGCATAGTGTGACTGATGAGAAGGAGCCTTAATGAACAAACAAACAAACACACATCATCAACTACTAGGGTATGGATTATGCATTGTATGGTAAACTGGAATAAAATCAAATATGGTACCAATTATGTAAGCAAACTACATGAAAGTATTATAACAATACTGAAAATCTGCAAACACATGCAAAATGTGCAAATACCAGCAAGAGTTATAGGCAAAATCCTATAATGCAATAAGTCTGAAAATGAAACAAGATGCAAACAAGATAAATGGCAGAAAGGGACATGTGACATTAGCAGATGTTTGCTGACAATGGATACAAGAACAAACCTAGTGCATAGTCTACAATAGAGAAAGCTGTTAAGGATCAGAGTCTGGAAAACATTAGATCATCTCACAGATGCTACTCTTGTTTCTCTACCTCCTCCATGCTCCTGCATAGCACTCTCATTTCCCCACCTCCACTATGGGATAGATATCCCCCTGTGCATCCTTCCTAATACCTATGTCACCTTGTACCTTCTAATTTATATTAGCTGCCTATTTTGACAGTAAGGAGAGTCCTCATAATGAGATGGGAGTAAGGGATAGCATGACAAGTTTAACTTGAGAAAAGTAGCAAAGAGTGGCAGAAAAACTACAGGATAAAAGTGTTTATATATGGAATGTTAATTCAGAAACTTATCAGTAAATAGGAAGAAATGACACAGGATGTGTGGAGATGTTGCATAAGGTTTGCACCTGTAACTTGCTTGGTGTTTCAGTTACTAATGTAATGTGCTACTCTTTCTGCTATTAGAAATGCAAAAATAAACAAGAAAAAAAACAGGAGATCAGTTTGTTAAGTGGGAGCAGTACAAAACATGTTTTGTTTCATAATTCATCACTGCTAGAAGAAAGGCCATGATGTATCATTGGCAGACACTCCACTAAAAATATAGTTGATGCTTATGAGCATCACTTTAATTAATGTCCAGTTTCAGGGAGCAGCTGCATATAACCAACTGACCTCAGAGACTTACTGATATCTGTGTTGATTTGGGATGGAACTTTTCTCTGGTCAGTAAGTCTGACAATTTGCAAAGACAAATAATTTGTATTTAGTGAAAGGCAAAATGGAAGTTCAGCAACATTAATGCTAAAGAATCTGTTGTTCATAAAATGGTTAAACCATTATAACTCAAACTATAAAACTTAGAAATTGACTGCAATGTCAAAGAAAAATAGAAGTCAACCTAGGGATATTCATCGTCATGTTATTAGAAATGAGTTCATTCAAGGACACCATGCCACAAAGTTTCCAAACATTACTTCTGCTAAGCTTGATTATGAAGTTACATGACTTAATTATAATGAAGAGATTTCTTTAGAATAAATAAGCATAATGAACGTCTGGGCTTTTCTGCAAAAGTAAAATGCTGCTTTGAGAAATGCATTTACGTGGTGCATCCAGCAGAAATAATTAGATCCATCATCCTGCACATAATTATGACAGAGAAAGGAGCAAATGGATTCTGATTACATATTGTAAAGAGAAAAAATAAATGGTACATTTTACATTGCAACTTCTAATCTGCTTCCAAAAACTGATGAATACTTTGCAGAGTCAGGTAATTCTATGTCTACATTTTATCAGAAGAATGGTCTTTTCTTAAAGAAGAATGGGCTTGGCACTTCAGTGTGTCAACACCACACCCCACATCTGCATTCATTTTCATGACCACCTATTGTGTTTTTATTTCTTCAGCCATTCATTGTGCTGAATTCTCTAGGGAGAAACAGTCTGAAGATGTAAAGATAATCCCTCCATGCTGGCATCAGCAATATCTGCTGCTGCAGTTGTTAATTTGCTTCACAAACTGTGCAAGCATGAGAGCATATGAATGCCTACCATACCACCATGTTGTCATCACTTGCATCTCATAATGAAGTAAATGATGCGAAGCAGTGGTTAGTACAGTTGGTTGTCAGTGCTTCATTCTGCAGTCCAGTTCGCATACAGAACACCAGATAGCCTCCTTTGTGGATTTGTACATCCTCCCTGTGTCCACAAGGGATTTTACCAAGGGCTACAGTGTTCTCCAACATCTGAAACACATGCTAAGTAAATGTAGGATCATCTTAAGTTGTCCACAAGTGTTTATGGAGTGTGTGTGTGTGTGTGTGTGTGTGTGTGTGTGTGTGTGTGTGTGTGTGTGTGTGTGTGTGTGTGTATGTGTGTGTGTGTTTGTCTGTCTACCTGTGTTTGCCATATCTCTCGACTCTCCAGGATTTCAAAGAATCTCCAGATTTTTGTTTCCTATTTTTGGCCTGTTTCTCATAAAATTTGTGGTTTTCTGGCAAGAAACTAAAGAATGGAAGACATTTGAGTTTCAGACTTCATATCCTTCAGAAAATACATGCTAATGCAAACTCTGTTATTCTAGCAACTTTCTAAGTTCATAAGAGTAGTGTTTAAAACCTGTCCTAGATTTTGGACATTTGTCCTCCTAGCATTTTTGGTTTTGTCTAGAATTCCTGCTCTAAGAGGTATGAACTCTGTGTCTGTATCTCTACATGCATCTGTCTGCACCATACCTCTCATCCATCCTTGATTTTGATTCAAATTATAGCTCTGCCCTTCTTAATCCCTGCAAAAACTGATGACTTTTAGAGAAAAGATGGTAAACTACATTTAAGAAAGAATTACATTAATTATAGTTATAGATCATTTAATTCATAAAATGTATATTAATTCACATTCTCTTATTCTGTCACTGTTTCAGGTTAATAGTACTAATATTTTAAATGTGTTCCTGATTGTCCCTGAATATTTCCAGATTTTTCCCTGATTCATTAAAGTTATGGCCTGCATGCGCATGACTGCATCCTATAATGAACTGACATTCTTTACAGGGCTGATTCTCTGCCTTCAGCTCATTACTTGCTAGAACAGGATTTGACTCCATTGTAACCTTAAACAGGACTGCATAGCACTGAAAAATGAATGACTGAAGGAAGGAAGGAAATAATGAGGGAATGATGCTATTTGAAAGAAACATTCCAATATTTACTTAGGATACATTCAGAGGTATTTGAGTATTTCAGGATAATTATGGGGCAGTTTTGGAATGCAGACAAAAACAAACTTATCTTGACAATTTTAACAATTAGCCTTAGTGCCAACGGTCTGCTCACCAATGATTTCAAAGGGTTCTCATGGCTACTGACCATAGGTGAAATACAGAAACTCATTTTACTATTCAAGGGGACACCCAACAATCTGCTTATGAAAAAAAAATATTCCTTTCCTACCAAAGTCTTGTCAGTCAGCAATTTTTCAATTTCTTCCCCAAAGTTTGCTATGTTTCCCTGCTCATCAAGTACTAATATCATTTTCTTAGGTTCGCTTTTCATTTTTTATAGTGGTCCCTTGTTCTCACCTTGCTGAGTTGTGATAATATGAACCACATAAAGGCCACTAAATATTGCATTTTACTTTACCCATTATCACGTCTTTCTAGTCCATACAATGGGACAGATTCTTCTTGTGTGTATGTTTTTTTAACCAAATTTATGAGGGGATATGTGACATGTCCTTGATGCTTTACTCGAATGGCTTTCTTTTAGATGTCCATGGCAAAAAGAAAACATGGACACTACTAAATTGATTTAAGGAATGTGTTCTGCAAGAACAAGAAGAATTCCTAACAGTGCATAGAAACAAGGACTCTTGCTTTTGTCTGAGGGTTGCAGTTTTTGCCTAATATTCGTTGAGACAATTGTGAAAGCACTGAATACTTGGTTCAAACCTCCAAATGATAAGGTGGAGAGATTAGTGGACTTAAGTACTTATCCAGAAGTTTGCACAGTTAGTCTGCATGTATGAAGTATTCCTTTTGTAAGAAATATAGATAACACAATAACAGCAAATGTGATAAACCATCATTTTTTATTATTATATTTGGGACAACTAACAATTCAGCAGACTATGAAGTCAGGCCTCACAACAACACAGGGTGGTACATTATTTCACTATACTCCCCACTGTGGTAAGAACTGATCTAATTACCACTAGACTGACTTACATGCCATCGACAAAAAATCATTGACCTTAAAAGATCATAAAGAAAGTGTACATGTTATACTACATAACCCCAGAACAGGCCAAGGAAACAGCTCTTATTTTTTACAGAGGGAGCAAGCCAGCCTGCTACATGTATATATATATATATATATATATATATATATATATATACATGTATATATATATACATGTATATATATATATATATATATATATATATATATATATATATATATATATACATATATATATATATATATATATATATACATATATGGGTCTACTTCATATGACCTAAATTTCATTTGACTGAGACCAAAACACTAAAAGTTCAAAAGACTGAAAACTCATTTGACTGAATGTCATAACACTGACACAAAGTAAAAGGTATCTGCCCTTTTCCCCACTGTAGTGCGATCCTGGAGTTAGTATATATAGTTAGGGGGGTGCGGAGCACAGCCCCCCACATACTTTATACATTTTAAACCATACACATGGATATTTATAACTGCAATTAATAACTCTTTGCAGAAAACAATATTTACGTAAACTATATGGGGGGCTTCACTCCCCCACACTCCCCAGTGTGGGGGCTGTGCCCCCCCACACACGCCCTAACTATATATACTAACTCCAGGATTGCACTACAGTGGGAAAAGGGGCACATACCTTTTACTTTAGTGTGTCAGTGTTATGAGTTTCATTCAAATGACTTTTCAGTCTTTTGAACTTACATTGTTTTGGTCTCAGTCAAATGAATTTCAGTCAAATGAAATTTAGGTCATATGAAGTAGACCCATATATATATATATAACTTCACAATCACACAAAAATGGGAAAGGGTAAGAGTGTGTGTGTGTGTGTGTGTGTGTGTGTGTGTGTGTGTGTGTGTGTGTGTGTGTGTGTGTGTGTGTGTGTGTACATGCATGTGTGTATGAGAGTAAGGGTTAAGTTCGGAGTTGAGTGGAGGATGGGTGTTGTGTTTTTGTGTGCTAGTTTATGTATTTCAGGGTAAGGGTTAGCTTAGGGGCAGATACAGTGTTGTTTGTATGTATTTGTGAATGTTTGTGTATCTGAGTCTGTCTTGTGTAGTGGCAGTGTTACAGGAAGGTGTTAATGACTTTTAAGGTATAAGGTTAGGTTTGGGAGAAGGGGCAGCATTAGGTTAGCATCTATTCCTTAGGTGGTGCTGGGGGGGGGGGGGGCAGCCCAAGTGTGCTGCACCTTGTACAGCGTGACACTCTTCATGAAACATTCCATGAGTTACTCCATGCAGTTCCGCCAAGCTGCACCATGCATCAGATCTTTATGACTCCAGCTCATGGATATTAATCTATGGATTATTTAAAGCACAGACAGGATTATTTTGAAACCTTGGATAACTTTTATCAGAAAATACTGGCAGTATTTTTATATTCTCATCACTATCTAATATTTGCTTTTATTATATTCTAAACTTTGCAATGATAGATGAGTCACCAGGTATAGACTGTCTCAGCATGAAAGTGCTCCCTATTGAAATGACAGCACTCATAACATCGAGTGCTGACAGACTGCAAAAAAAGTCAGAAACTGCAGAACAGCAAATTGTGAAAATCACTCTACTGTTTTAAACAATACGCCACCCCCACTTATATGTACCATCTTCAAAATTGCCATACCGTTGAGGGAAGGAAATATTAAAACCCAAGAACCAAAACAGGGAGAAACCTTGGTAAAGCACCAGCAGACCAAAAAGAAAACTGAGGCCAGTCAGCCAAAGCACAACCAAAACAATAGAGGGTCCAGTATAATGAAAAAATTTAAAAAATTATTAAATCACACAAGATAGTTTAAGATTTACATGTAGTAGTTCTGCTACTAGCATAAATTATTTAGATATGGTAATTGGTAAAGATTTTTTACATCGGAAATTCACATTTAGACTGCATAGAAAACCCACATTTTCTAACATTTTTACACTATTTGAGACTAACCATCCATTCTGTCAGAAAAAGGGGCTGGTCAGGGGACAGATGGTTTGGATATCTAGAATTGAATCCAAAGACAAAAATTGCTTAGCGCAAATAGACAAGCTCATTGATGTGTTCAGAGTTAGGGGTTATCCAGAACATATGTTGTTAGACATTAAGAAGGAAGTACTAAGAAAGATAAATGATAACTTCCCACCCTTGTTAGGTAAGGGTATTTACAATATTGTTATTCCACAGGATAGTGAGATTAAAGGTAAGTTTGGAAAAAGGATGGTGATAAACTTTGGGAGTGAAAGCAATGCCATTAAACATATTATGAGCAATTGGAAGATTAATGCAAATAACAGTAATATTAGTAGAGTCCTAGGAACACAACCACAATTTGTTTACAAAAGGCATTCTAATCTCAAGAAAGTTTTGGAAAGAGGTTGTGCTAAAAGGGACCAACATTTAAGTAACGTGACTGGAGGCATGAGAAAATGTGGGGCATGCCACTATTTCAAATATATATATGAGTGTAAGTTATTAAAACTAACCACCTGTGATTTTGAATTTAAATTGGAATGTTGTGACTGCAGTAATACAGGAGTGGTATATTTATCTTTCTGTGACTCTTGTCACAGTTTTTATGTGGGTAAAACAAAACATTCCCTAAAAAAAGAATGCTGTACATCTTTATGATACCAACAATGTCAGTTTGGACAATGCTTTGGTTAGACACAAAATTAATTGTTGGAATTTTAATACATTTTTTTTTTTTTCTAGGACAAGTTTGCCATAATCTGAGGGAGGACTCTGGGAAAGAAGGCTTTAATATAGAGAATTATTAAGGGCAAGTCATACTTAATGCCTCTATTCTTCCTGGATTAAATCATGCTTTTTCTGTAAGTAATTTCTTAAAACTAAGGGCACCAAAGCTTTGAATTATTATAAGTAATGGTACTATAAATATAATTATGTTATACAATATAACTTTCTTGCGTGATTTAATATATTTTTTTAATTTTTTGCATTATTCTGGACTCTTCTTTGCTTTGGTTTTGGTTTGGCTGACTGGCCCTCAGTTTTCTTTTTGTTTTTTTATTTTTTGTGGTAGGAAAGAGGATATTCTGAGAAATGGCTATGTTGAACTTGATATACACAAGTCTGTTTTTTCTGCTATTTAGTCTCTGCATTTTGAGACTTGTTCATATGGGTTCCAGCATGTCAAATGGTTACTGCATGGGCTGTGCTTCTTAACTGCACTGCAGAATTTATATAGTATGTCTCCAGACTCTCTAGATATTTGTATCAAAACAGTGCAGCAAAGGTGCATATTAAATACTCATCCACAGTTACTTCTGTTGAATTAAGCCACCAAATTCCTAATAAGTGCTAGTGTTTCTTTAGGCATAAACCAATGTATAAAGCAATGAATTCAGTATTCCTGGCCCACCCTACAACACACACATACAATCCATTTGCTGGTTGCATTTGAAAACTTTATCAAGCATGTATTATCCAGTATCGGGGGAAAACCACCTTTTATATGTAAAGAACATTCATACCACACAGTAATCCTACTGAACTCAGCAAGGATTTCACTGGAGGGCTAATACTTGTTACTCAGATTTGACCTTTTGACCAATCAGTGATAACCATTTCTATGAGTGAATAACCCATCACTGATAGCCATCACTATGTGGGAATAACCCATCACTGAGATCCATTTCTGTTAGGAAATGACCATAACTGATAACCATTTCTGTGAGGGAATGACTCATCTCAGAGATACATTTTTGTTAGGAAATGACCATCACCAATAGCCATTTCTGTGAAGAAAGACCATAAGTGCTTACATATTGGGCCAGTTGTTTCCCTGCTTATGCAGGGCTATATTTCTTGTTGTATATGATATTTGTAGTAATACTTTCTGGTTAATACATTTGTTTAGTATGTATAAATTGAGTTTACAGTCTGCTTTTATTTGCACAGGGAAGATAACAGCTGCATTTAGAATTTTTGTGGGATGATGCTCAGTTTTCTCTTGTGTATTTTCAAACATATCTGCAAGGTAAACAAAACTGGAAAAGATCACTTTTGAAGCAAATACTCAGTTTTACAGTCTTATACAAATTAAGATGTTTTATGTTTAACATGAATAAATGTATTAATTTTTTTCTGAACAGAGTTATCAGAATTTTGTCATTTGTCAAACTGTAATAGAAACAGGTGTTGGCATACAATGCTATACAAGTAGCAACATAATTAAAAGATAAAACAAATATATGTACTTGCTTTCTTTATTGTATAAAATGTCAAGTTTACATGTATATTGAAGAATGGATAATACTAATGACACCTGTATTTATAATTATTTCCATGTTGCAATAAGTGTACAAACATAAATATATCCACTCTACTGCAACTGGCTGAAAATGTTTTCATTTTATACGATATACAACATATATAATGCATAAGCCCAGGTCATGAAGTCTGTATATCACAGTACAGAGTTACAACAGCTTCAATTAAGTAATCATTTTTGTGCAATGGTTTATGCATATCAATGGAATTTGTAAATCATATCTAACAAAACAATAAATATCCAGGGTTCTTAAGGAGATTGTTTGCTGCAAAGTATGTGGCTCTTTCTTATATTCAGATATTAAACTGGTGAAGTATGACATTATTCACTGTCAGCAAACTGAAAAACAAAGTAAAGCTAGCCGGCACAGGCTGGGGCAAATAACATGATGTGCAGAGGACAGAAACACTGTTTTCACTGTTACTGCATCAAATATATAGTGTGCAAATTACATCAGGAATTCTACCAGGGCAGTGCCTGTCAAAAGATGAAATGAGAAAAGTAATTGATTTCAGGAGCTAAAACAGGATTCTAAAGTTCTTACACAAGAACATAAGTTTTTATTATATACATCTATTTAGGAGATGTAATTGTACTGTATGCAACTTCACTTACATTCAGGGCTGGGCTTCTTTTTATTTAATCTCATGAGAAAGAGCTCAAGCCAACCTTACATGTTTTCCAGTAATGGGATGACATTATAAAACATGTCATTTTTGTTATTGTATCCCTGCACTCCAGAAGGAGATTATTCCATGCTCAGTTCCTTGTATTTTCTTTGTTTAGCCAAGGAAAATATAATGAGAACCTTTTCTTTCCTTGAGACTGAGTGATTTTAAAAGACCTTTATGGAATCATTCAAGGGTGTTTCTATTTTGGAGATAAATGTGCGGTACAAACATCTTTACTATAACTCTTTTATCATTTATGATGAGTATTCTCAGAACCCATAGTGAAGTGGTTAAATATATATGCAATGTTTATATATATATATATATATATATATATATATATATATATATATAGAGAGAGAGAGAGATATATACCTTCATGTATGTTTTGTTACCAAGTAATTATGCCATTTCTGCAGGTTGAGAACATTTATTTATTTATTTAACATTTATTTACCAGGAAAGTCCGACTGGGGCAGAGCCCATTTTCAGTGGAGGCCCAGGGAGATGCATGCCTTTGAAATGTGGGAGGAAACTGGAGCATCCGGAGGAAAACCACACAAATGCAGGGAAGACATGCAGACTCTGCACAGAAGGCACCCCAGACAAAAATCAAACCTGAGAACCTCTTTGCTGTGAGGCGACAATGCTAACATTAACATATTCATTTTTTTGACCCCTGAACCACTGAAAACTTATCACATTGAAGTCCATCAAAATTAAGCATTTGTACTACAGAAAACCCTCACAAACATGTAAAACAAAATTTTTTAGTCAATGCTGCATATGGGTGAATGGAGAAATGGTCACTTATTTTCATATTGTTTTATTTTCCTGTATCAGGAGAAAAGATCTCTGATTGCATGCTTTAACTCACAAATGATTTGATCAAGAACATATAGACAGAGCCAGCCAAAGGATTTTGCTGCTAGGATAGGATGAACTATTTGAAAACTATTTGATTAAATCCCTACAGTTGAAACAAAATAACATGAGTAGTTTTCCTACACTGTGTAAACATTTGACATACGTTTAACTAAAATGATGGCAAAGTGAAAGTGAAAATTGAAAGAATGTGTAGATTTTATATATATAAATATATATATATATATATATGTGTGTGTGTGTGTGTGTGTGTGTGTGTGTGTGTGTGTGTGTGTGTGTGTATAAACTATGAAAACTGATGAAATTGAGGAAAAAATACTAGTGAACTTTTTATACTGTTGTTGTTTTCGTTTCACATTGGCATACATAGAGTAATTAGAACAGGATTAAAGGGGATAATCTGCACTCATTTATTTAGATGTTTGGTAACCAGGTACATGGACCGGGTCTATATTAGTTCGCTGAAATGGTATTCTGGCGAACACCTATTCAGTGACGTGTAATCAGCGAAAATTGCATCAGCAATTCATTGAATTTACTAAGGGCAACAAAATAGTTGCCTGAAGCACAATGAACCAACTTTTACTTGACTCGAACCCACCCACCCCCAACTATATATACCAACACTGAGATCACACTACAGTGGAGAAAAGGGCAAAGTCCTGTAGTTGTCCACTGTGCTTCTGGCAACTATTTCATTGCCCTTAGTGAATTCAGTGAATTGCTGAAGCAATTTTCTCTGTTTACAGGTTGCTCAATAGGTATTCACCAGAATACCATTTTGTTGACCTAATATAGACCTGGGTAGACCAGACAGAAGGGCCCATTTCAACCACAGCCAGTGTTCTTTTATTTTCCAAAGAAGATTATAGTGAGATAAAACTAGCCATACTGGTTCTTAAGATGAAGCTGCACAATTTAATAAGTGGGTGAACTTTTAAATAAGAAGTCATATTGCTACACATCATAATATTGTGGAAATATCTATAGCTATATCTATCACTCAAAGCAGGGATAGAAATACACAATTTCCCCTAAGACTACACTGAGAACAGGTTACAGACCTGGGACTGGACTATATGCATCACTCCAGGTCCCCAATTGAGTCTCCACTCTAGCCACTGCAGAGCACTGTGTCACACTTCTATGTCAGATACCTAGAAGTGTGACACACTGTGTTGCACTGTGTCACACTTCTAGGTATCTGACATACTCACTCTTAAATGTATGATATTCACACATACACACACTCTTGGGAAAGGCTGACACAGATTTACCTGCTGTGTTTCTTTACCCAAATTACAAGATAATGGCTGCCACCAGTCAAATGCCATAATGCCCTTCAAAAGGGGTGTTCAATTATATTGAGTAAAATAGATATTGATACAAATGCTAGCATATAACCCAAGTAGTAAGGGTTTTTGGAGTAGCCCTGGTGTTATCACAATAGGCATAAATACTCTCATGTTATTAATAGTATTTACTAAATGACCAGCCACAATGAGAAGTAGTAAAATATTTAATAATAAATAAAATAATTTAAAACATGCAAATACTGAATAGCTGATTCCAATAAACAACAGAGTTCCACCCACAAGAAACATAAAAATAATACTGTAGGATAGATCTCAGATTGATTTTTGAAAACCTCTAACTAGCTATAGTTCTCTATCTGTAGGTTAACTGTCCTTGTCTAATCTAAATAACTCAGCATGGCAAGAGTATGCTCTTACTTCTGCAAGGAAGATAAGGAATTATGTCCACAGTCTAGGCTGTTGTCTGTCCTCATTGACTGAAACAACTACTCTGGAAACAACTGGATTACTACCACTGAACAGCTCTGGAAACAACTAAATGAAAAACTGAACAACTGACTCAGAACCTGCTTTTATTGAAGATTATTTTTAAAAGTAACAGGAACTGCTATGAGAATTCTACTCTATTATATCAGAATTTGAAAAGTAAACAAACAGCTGCAGAGAAGATTTTATTCTCCTAGCCCTGGCACACAATGGCATCACATCTAGGTCAGCTGACCCTGGCACAACATACATTCAGAATTCTCTTTACAAAGAACACATACATTTGGTCAGCCAGAAGAACACTGTTTTACATTCAAACATCTTGAATAAATCAGAGTGATAATCAAAAGACATAAACTCATTTACAAAATTATAGCTAATCATGCTGGCATATGTAACACAGAGTAATTTACAATTATTTACAATTATCACAAAATTTCAGCCAGTCATGCTAGCATAGATAACAATAATATCCTCACATTACTTACCATGACATTTGTTCTTACGCATACCTCTCAACCTCTTAGTGCAAGAAATTTGGACAAAGCCTGATAAAACGAGAGGACAAACGCCCAAAAATAGGGATAGATTTTAAATATTGCCCTTATAAACTTAGAAAGTTGCTAGAATGACAGATTTTACATTAGTATATATTTTCTGAAGGATATGAAGTCTGAAACTCAAATGCCTGTCATTATTTAGTGACTTCAGTCCTCAGATAATCCCAGTGATTTGTCAGAAAACTAGACATTTTATGAGGAATAGACCAAAAATATAAGGCAAAATATGGGCATTCTGAAAAAATCTGGACAGGTGAGAGGTATGCTTCTGAAGCCAAACAGGTAATGGTATAATTTGTCATACTTTGATTCTGTAATGGTGATGGAGCCATTCAGTTAGATGACTTACATGTAGCACACACTGATGTATTAACACCAATTAACTAGAAAATAAATGTCAGTTTTTACAGGTGATATTCTTTGCTATATCTCTCTACAGACAGTTATACCTGCTTTGTCACCAGTTTTAAACACTATTAGAGTCATTTTATTACCTCAGTTACCTTGTTTTATATATTTTATGTTAGATAAATTGATATACTGATGTAAAATAAATGTTTTTTTTCCCAGTGACAAAATAGAGTTGCATTACATAATATTACATCACATCACATTACTTTATATTAACTTGGATGCAGAAGGAAATAATAATCTAACCTAGACTGCTATATAAGTGTATTTAGCATTCTTCATCCTTTCATCCTCGTCTTCCCTCTTTCCTGTCCACTGCCTATCCCATATCATTCTGAATATCTCAGTGTATTGCCTTTCTGCCATACATTTCTGTATTGCATTTCTGGACCCAAGAAGCAAGTCATCTCTGCAATCTGATGGCTGTGCTTTCTTTGATTCCATTTCTGTCCAAACTACTGAGAGAGATCCAGTCACATCTCCCTGGCATGAACTTGATCACTCATACCATATCCCACATCTCTAGGGAGAAGAGCATTAACCACTGAAATATTTAGCCGTAGTCTTTAACTTCCACGCTATGCATATCTCTGATAGATTTCTACTGCACATTTCATGCAGCAATTAAGTTTTGTATTAGACAATTCATAACCAGAAGGTGCGGAGGTTGCATAATACCATCACTGATATAATAATATAATAGCATATAGGCCCACTGCATAGTTTAACATCTCATTATCTAGTTAACAGTCACTTATTTAATCAGGCTACAAATAAGTAGATTTACAGTGGAAGCCTAATAGTTGTATTGAGGAGATCAAATGCAGTACCAAGATAGCCTTACTTGCTACAGTAAAGCTTTTGATTAATGCATTTTAAAGAACATACTATACATGCGCATGCATAACATCACTGAAAAGAGAAAGAGTAGTAAATTAGCTTAAAATAGTAAACAAAATGTTACTATGACCAAGCACAGAAACGTAAAAGATTGCACTCCACCAGATCTGGACTAACATCAAATATTAAAGCAATGGCTTCTTAGTGTTGAGCCCATCAATGGGTATTTGTGAAGAGTACAATAACATGAGGGTGAGTGTTTCCTGCACTTACCTGCTGTCTTTCATTGGTATAAAATGTAGGGTAGATGAATGTCTTCCTTTTCCAGAGGATCTCAATGTCATGGGACAAGAGATCATTAAATGGGAGCAGTGCAGGTCATTGCAAACTTACCTTATCAATATGGGAATTATCAGTAATGAATCCCTTTTCCCAGGTGTAGTACAATCATAGAGGTATAGAGGTAGAATCTATAAATTCTTAGGTTTACAGATTCATAGGTAATTACTAGACAA
Source organism: Protopterus annectens (assembly GCF_019279795.1). NCBI lineage: Eukaryota > Metazoa > Chordata > Ceratodontiformes > Protopteridae > Protopterus > Protopterus annectens. The sequence goes on along the minus strand of NC_056732.1, from coordinate 155,937,360 downwards.
TCAGTCTGCAGATCATTATAAGCCAAGCCAATTAATTCCTATTCAAAAGCTCCTGCAAGCCTAAAGGAAAGTAAAACAGGATAGACTAGGGTAAAATTTGAGGCAGCCCATCCAACTGTCTGGGTTTACCTTTGTAGAAGAATGTGTGCCACTCTACTTAAAATGTAGTAGACATTTGTTCCAGAGATGGGGGATACACTGGGATATGAATCTATCAAACAAATGTGTCTTATCTGTATATCAATTAAGATTTAATTCCTTTAACCTTGTATTTCAGGAAACATTTTTTCTTTGAAGAAATAGAAGGACAAAGGGCATCATATTTTCATGGCTTGATAGACTAAACAAAAATCCCATTGGAGGAGTCTATAGAAACTGAATATAGAGTGAGGGCTGTCAGTTGAGACCACTGATCTTTTCAGTTAGGAATCTCCAAGGTATTTCAATTTAAGTGATATGCATAGACAAACACATGTCAAACAGGGTATTATATCTGATAATGGGACTGATGACATAAAAATGACTTCTTAAGATCAAGGGGGGATGTCCTTGCAAATTAGATGAGCCAGGCAGATGGACTTCATAACTAGTGTAGAGACATGATGATCAAGGGTACTTATATCTCTTACAACAGTGTCTTATTGGAGGAGATGCATCATCTGTAAGGTTTGGAAAAAAATGTTTTGTTTAACAAATTTAATTATACTGATTAGGGGGTTAGTATAATGGTTGAGGTGTTTACCTCACAGAGACAAGGTGCGAGGTTTGATTTCCACCTTTGGGGAAACTGGCTAGTCTTAAAATGGCCTGCATGGGCAATTAGCCTAGTAGTAACCTATGAACCTCTACTATATTTTTAACATTTTATTTGAGACAATTCAGCTTGCCCTAATTTTTAACATGGTCTAACTCACATTGGAGCAGTTGTGAGTTAGTGAAATATTGCATAGTGACTCCCAGTTTACAGCCATCTGTAAACTTAGATAACCATAGGCCAGAGGTGTTGACTTGAAAGTTTGAGAAATAGATTCCAAACAGGACACGGGCCACAACCAAGCCCTATGGTGCACCATTGGTAATGTTTTTGCTTTCTGAAGTGGCACCTGTGATTCTAATCACGTGTCCTGTCAGACAAAAAGTTAGTTGTCCACTGCATGGCATAAGGATTTATATTCACATCTACAGGTTTGTCAGTAATGCCTTCATGTCAAATAGTGTTAAAGGTCTTGGCTAGGTGCAGGTATGCTTTATGTACTGCATAATCACTATTCACTAGTTCAGTGACTTTTTGAAAGAAATTATAAAGTTAAACAGGCAGGCAGGGCCATTCTTTGTCTAAGCCAAATGGATGAGGGCAAATAGTTATCAGATTTTCAATGTCCATATTAATGAGATCTGAGATAATATGTTTCATGGCTTTATATATGAAGATAGTGAGATTAATGGGTCTGTAGTTAGCAGGATCTGTGGTTAAATCACCTTTGTGCAGTGTCACTACAGTAGCCTTTTCCAGAAGTCAGGAATCCAATCAGTTGAGAGATTTAGATTAAAGACATTAAGTAGGGTTCAGATAGACCATATTTGGTACTGATAGTCAGGCAACTTGATATATTATTTGGACCCATGGATGAGGTATGCTTAGCTTTTGAGAAGGCTGAGAGGACTTGTTCCATAGTAGAAGTGGCTCACTCCTCTTATCTTGTTTAGATAAGTGAACTCACCATGTTGTATTATCATCTCTACTTCAACTACTAAAACACTATCAGCTACCTGTGCATGGTTCCTTCCACGTGGCCTGGGTTGCGCAGTTCTGCATAGCGAGCATTTCAGCTCCCTTGTTGATGCCTTTAGTAGTACGCTTAATCACATTTAAGAAACTAAGTCGGGGGCTTAGTAGTACGCTTAATCACATCCAAGAAACTAAGTCGGGGGCAAATGTAAAGTGTTTGGAAGCAGTTTGATTATCTCTTTCACTGCAATAGTCGGGTATAAGGTTAAGCAATACGCATTTTACAAGGCTCTTGTGAAACTTGTTTCTTTTCTTTTCCTTTTATAACTCACACGCACTGTTTGCCAAACACGTCGGTGGTTTGTAATATTGTTATACAGATGATTTTCAAGCAGTTCATTTTCCTGCCTAGTTTAAATATTACAACTAACCTATTACTTGCATAACTGTGATGTGTTCCAGGGTGTTTAAATTGCTGCTAGAACTGATGTTTTTTACTTAGCCTTTTCTGTATTGCTTGTAATGCTACTAGACTGGATGTTTTTCTCCTAGCCTTTTTTGGTGCAATTTCTGTAAGAAAGTATGATTACAACTTTATTATTGTTGTAGTACTACTGACCTACCTAATCTTATCTGTTTATTATAAGTACTTTTGCTGCCTTAATACAATATTAATATCCTTCCTTCTTACCTTTTTCACCTTCCTAGCAATCTACCCACTACCTTCCATTACTGGACCTACCTGGCCTCTAAGGACCGTCTGATCTACTTCAGGCTTTGCCAATTTAGACCATCTTGCTTTTCCACTGCCCCAGTGATTTCTCCTGTTTATACAGTACTTGACAAAGTATGTTTATCATTTGACCCATATTGTAAGCTAATACCTGTTGATTGTCTTGTAATTTTTTGCCACTGAGTCAGGTAATCCAGCAGCCAGACTCCTCTCCCTGCCCAGTATCACCTGATAGTCCTTTTCCCCTGTTACTAACTTTATTCTTTCTCCACCTCCTTATCCTTGTCTTGGTTACCTTCTGTATCTTTCCTTCTGCCCACTAGGTGGCAGTACAATCCAGCTTTGTGCCCTCGCTGTCTCCCCCACTTGTGCTTGCTTTAGCTCAATATAATTCTTCTTTTCTTCTATTTATCATCTCTTGCCCTGCTGCTTCACCTCCTAGCCCCTACTCTTCTCATCCTTTACCTAATTTAGACTATATCCACTTCTAGCTTCCCTTCTTCATTATCCTCTCTCCTACACCATACCTGCTCTACTAGAAGCTACATACCTGTTACTCCATCTCCTTCTCTTTGCTCCTTACTGATTGTCTCCTCTGAATCCTCCACCACTTGGTTTGACCAGCTCCGTTCGCCCTACGGGCTCACTCCGCTCCTCTACCCTACCCCCAATTCCCACCCACCCCCAGTGCTGTTAAACTTAAACATCTCTGACCACACCCACTTAACCACTCAGCCTATCCCATTAGACTACTACTTATCAACCCCACCCCTTCTCCAATTCTCTCTATAACTAACCCCACCCTTCAATAAATTTACTTTTCATCCTGCTACTTCTTTGTTACCCCTCCCATAAGTCACCTCTCATCTATTCTACCTTAAATTACTATCACAAATGACCTTCTTACTTAACTATACCCTTAAGAACTTTCTTCTTATTACTTCTTCAATAATATTCCTAACTTCTCCCTATGCCTTAATCTTCTACGAACATCTATCTTTAATTAATAATGAACCTTCCCATCAACAAACATTACCAATCACACAGCTCAACTTCTTCTCCCATAGTAATATAACCTCTACTTCAGTTTACCTACTCCCAAGGTTCCATAGATCTTCCCATGTTACTTACTTCTCCAGCAAGATAAGCCCACCCAAGTACCTTAAAAGCATAAAGACTTTACTAAAATATCCCACTCAACTTCTATTAGATGGTGATATTCATCCTAATCCAGGCCCAAACCCTCCAATCTACAATAACCCACTAAACAAAACAATTAATTGTGTCTCTACCTCTATAAAACTAGGTAATTCTCTTAGAATAGCTCAACTCAACATCCGTAGCATTAACAATAAACTTACTCAACTGCATGCCCTCTTACATGTGCATGCATTTGATATCCTTTGCCTTACAGAAACTTAGTTGAAACCCTCCACTCATGACCTAGAAATAACCCCATCTGGATATAACATCCTAAGATGTGACAGTACCACCAAGAAGGGTGGAGGTGTAGCTATCTTATACAAATCTGAACTTCTAGTTTCATGCTTTAATGTGTTACTCCCCTCTTATACCAATGCAGAAATCCTTACCATTAAACTCCAACTTAATAAATCTAAATCTATTTATATAATGTGCACCTACATCCCTCCAGGAAATAATATTAACACTCTTGAAAAGATTCTTAGTAGCCTTTCCACCCTGCTACCTCAAGAAACTATTGTACTAGGTGATTTTAACATTGACTGGACTACCTGTAACTCTCCTAATCCTAACGCCCACATAAATCTTTATGGCTTCACTCAAATAATAAACACCCCCACAAGAATCCACAAACCTAGTAATAAAGAAGCTACTCTTGACTGGATACTTATAAATAGTCATCCTGAAACCTATACTTCAGGAACACTTCCAGATGACCTTAGTGACCATGTTCTTACCTATATAACAAAACAAAAGGCTCATACAGCTATAATAACATAGCTAGATATGTCACTGCCACCCCTTTCAGAACCCACCACTGTCACAACCTTAAACAACTTGTATGGTCAGAACTACAAAACCATCTACTGTATAAGCAACTGCTTATCTCACATAATATTCTTCATCACCCAAACAATACCCCAATCTTCTCTAACCTGATCTCCCCATATAGAAATCTTGCAACACTTTGCTCAGCAAATAAGCTATTAATCTCCAATATTAAATCAAACAATATAGCTGGGGACTCACTTTTTACTAACATTGTGGGTAAAATCTGGAACAATCTTCCTAGTACACTCACGTCTCTCTCATCCACACCACTCTTCAAGAAACATCTCAAAGAACATCTGAAATTTCATTGGCTTTGTCCCTGCTCTAAACCAGACTAAACCCTACTTTTTCCCCCTTAATGCTTTTTTTTCTATACCCCTTCCTTCTAACCTTTGTCCCCTCTACAGCTTTAATCAGTAGAATCTAACCTTATTCTAGCCCTTGTGATTTTTGCCTTCTTCTGCTCTCTCTCTTTCTCTTTCTCAGACCTACTAATCATTACTTCAAAATTCTGAGTGTCCTTGTACTCAATTGTATTTTAAACCTTGCACAGCCTGTGAGCTATTATTCACAGAAACAATTTTTTGATTCTCTTAAATCTTTTTTTAATTTCTTTGTATTTGAATTTAGTCATTTTTAACTATTGTAATCTTTTTTGTAATTTACTAATGCTTGGAGCTTATCTCCCTGGGCCTCTACTGAAAATGGACATGTATCCAGCTAGACTAGCCCAGCCAACAAATGTAAAATAAATAAAATAAATAGTTAAAGGGGGTGGCTGTGACTGTGGAATCTTTGTAATATTGATAACTGTGGGTTGGTTAAAATGTTCACTAAATTTGTCAACTAGGATATTGACTACTTCCTTTGGGTCAGAGTATGCAGTATTATCGTGGACTAGTTCCAAGGGTATTAGTACTTAAGTTCCTCACAGAGTTAGAGAAGGATTTGTAGTTATTTGGGGTTTTAGTGGCTATTTTTAGCTAATATTCAACTTTGAGCTTCCTAATGATTCCCTTAAGCTCTTTACTAATTTGCTTAAGTGTGCTTTATACCTCTCAACTGTCCTTATTTTCACAGAATGTAAAGATTTGTGTCTGTTATTGGTATGTTCCTCATAAAATTTATGGTTTTCTGGCAAATCATTAAGGATTTATGTCACTAAATAATAACAGAAATTTGAGTTTTATATTAGATATCATTCAGAAAATGCATATTAATGCAACACCTTTGATTATATTAACTTTCTAAGTTTATAAGCGCAATATTTAAAAACTGTCCCTACTTTTGGGACTTTGTCCCCCATTATTATTAGCTTTGTCCAGATTTCTTGTGCTTACAGGTTGAGAGGCATGGCATGCTTATAAGGTAAGTAGAATGCGACCTTATAAACATTAATCAAGTTCTTTCTTTTGTTATATAACTTATTTACAATTATATTGTATCGTAGAAGATTTGTTTTTGAATTCCTCATTTTATTTGCTGTAGATAAGGACTACCTTAGCCATACAGCTATTTAAATGGAAGTAGACATCAAATGCATAGATAGTAGCTTTAACATTGGGTTATACTGGAAGAGGGTTATACTGAAATTTATTTAGGTCAACAAGTAATTAATAAAGGTTTGCTTTTGAGAATTCCTCAAATGTGTAAGAAATTTCGGGGCAAATATCTCCACTTTTGAAGGAGAAGATCCCTGGTATGATTTAACACATTAAAATGGCATATATGGGGCTGTGTGCAAAAAGTGGCAAAAACCATGAGGATAAGATTAAGGGCATTGAATCCCTTGTAGGATAGTTAACTAACTATACAAGTAAGTTATATAATGTCAAAGAAGAGTTGGTCATGCCAGACACTGGCAGTGTAGGTCAACCAGTTTATTGGTAGAAAGTTAAATATCCCCAGTGGAAAGGTGTTGGGTTTAATGGGAATTTCAAATAAGGTGTTAAGATAACTACCATGCTCAGAAAGGAGTGGAAAACATGTCTGATAGCTAGCTAAGATGTGGCAATTGATCTTGCAAAGGAATATTTGGACTTCTAGGAGTTCAAATATGATGTCCCACAAAATCTACTGTGAGATGATGATATCTTTGACAAATACTGATACTCCTCCACAATTCCAGAAGGTCTATAGACATGATCAGTGCTAAACCTTGGAATAGAGAGAATGTTTTCATTTTTCTGAAACTACATATTTCTAACTTCACATAAATGAATGTATTCAGATACAGGAAAGCCTCAATCCTAGGCAGTTTTTGTTTAGATTGCTGGCATTGACTAGAGCCACTTTAATGTGTTCCAAAATGAAATTTACTAACTTGGAATACCAGATCCTGCAAATTGACCTTACCTTAAAAAGGCATTATGAGGGCACTAGAAGCTTTAGCCAGAATGTGAAAACCTTGGTAAGAGAGGTGCAGAGCATCCCTGGCACAGCAGAAAGGCATGCCATCTAGCTCATCACAGGCTGACACATACTGAGTTCCCCTAGAAAGGCACCAGCATCATAGCTAATTATTAAAACCAATTATCTTGCCTTTGAATCTCAGTATCATTCTGGTTGATAGCAAAATATCATCCAATACCAGTTTTCTGTCTCAGATGCATTCTTAGCAAACTCATTTGTATCCTCCTGCATGTCTCTCTGGGCAGAGTGCTGAAGGTCATTCACCCCCCACATGAGTCACTGTCAGGTCATAATAATATTTGTCATGATGAAGGATTTTAAGGGCCCTTGTTACATCTTAGATCCTTGCTTCTGAAAGACAGCTAACTGTCCCCTTATTCTTATCCAACCTGGTGAGGGTGGTGTTCATATGCCTGATAATAGAGTCACTTATTCTGAAAACATTACTGTGTGTAAATGTAGTCTCAGTCAGCCTTACGTGTTTGAGGTCTACACCCCTATGACTCTTACAGGTATGTCTACTTGCTGTGGGTGTGAAGAGTCAAGGTGGACATGTTGCTGTGTGAACTAATAGGATCATTGGAGGTTACTAGGTTTATGGTCCTGGGGCACTTGCAAGCCTAGCCAAGAGTTTATCCTCAAAAAATAAACCTCAGTCAACACCTGTTGCCCCTGTCAATGAAGGAAACAGGTGGAACCCCTGGGACAAATGTGTGGTTTCCCATCGACTCATCAAGGTTGAACTTGAAGAGGGTCAACAAGGTACTCTGTTTGACATGTATGGGAAGTCTATTCCAGAGAAGGGGAAGCCTTTGGGAGACAAACCTGCCTCTCCAGCAGGTTTTGTTGATGTTGCATATTGGATTCAGGCCTTTCAAGGGGTACTGCACGAGGAGTTAGACTTATGGATATGGAGCATCTCTACTAAGGTAGGGTCCGAGATTGCCTTGTAGGCGAGACACAGATCACCTCTGAGCAACCTGTACAATACCAAATAGAGTGATAGTGATTTGAGCCTGTCCACATAAGACAGGTGTTGGAGGCCATGGATTCTCTTTGTGAGGTATTTCTGTGGCCTTTCCAGTTGGTGCTGATGTTTGGAGAGGTACATACCAAACTGGGTGTTATACTCAGTTACTGGTCTAATGAGGGAGGAGTATAGAGAGGTAATAACCTCCTTTTTTCTGGATGCAATCACTTCACTTATGAGAGGAGCCAAGTAAATTGCTTTTCTGCCGACTTCTGCTACATGATGGTCAAATGTGAGATTGTTGTCAACCTGAGTACTTAGGTCTCTCACCACAGGTATTGTGTTTAGGGGGTTGCCATTGATGTGGTAATCAGTAGGGCCCATGTTTTTGCCGAATGGTATGATACAGTTTTTTGCATTTAACTTGAGACCATGACTTTGGCACCTGTCATTAGTTGCTGTAAGACCCTCTTGTAGTATGTTAACATCATTTGGAGAGGCAATGACAGCACCCAACTTACAGTCGTCCACAAACTCAGTCAGCCACAGGCCTTTTGTCTTTGCCTGGACCTTTGACAAGTAGATGCCAAACAGTAGGGGTCCCAGGACAGATCCCTGGGGAACTTCACTAGTGACAGGTCTGCTCTCGGAGGTGGAGGCACCTATTTTGACCTTGTGGGTCCTGTCGGTGAGCCAGTTAGCCACCAACTTGATGGGCTAGGGATTTACGGCAAGTTGTGTTAGCTTTTCAATAATGCCCAAGTGGGGGATTGTGTCAAAGGCCGTGACCTTGGCCTTCTCTGATTTTTCTTAGTCCTTACCTTTGGAAGTGTAGGCGGTATTCTCTTAACAACCTCAATATAAAATGGTTTAGTGAAGGTGTTTTGTGTTATGTGTTTGTGCATTTATGTGTATGTGTGTTTGTGTGTTGTGCTTACCAAAGGTGTTCTAGTATGAGAAGGTAGCCTCCAAGTTCACTAAATACTTACACATGTTAGATAATGAATCATTGAGCAGTAGCAATAAAATGGTTTTGGTAAACATGAGACAGTTGTTACACTACCTCAAAATATTTTGTGCTATCAGACTGGCTACAGAAGGGGCAAAAGCTGACAGAGATTCCATAATGACCAAAAGTATTACTTCCTTTGGAATATGGAGATAAAAATCATTACTTTATTGATCATATCAGCTATCGTACTAGCTCCTTGGCTTACAGCTTCTAGGTTCACTTAATTAATCAAACTTAATCACATCATTAACTCTGCAATTATTCAAATTATTGGCACAATTCTAAACTGGAATGCTAGAAACATACAAAAAGGCAATGAAATTAAAATAAAAAAGAACAAAGTAAAGGAAAAAAAATTCTGCTATTTATTCATACTACAGCTTGTCTGAAAGTCTGAAGCTTTTAGTTACACTTAAATGATCCACTATCCATAAACTAATAATATACAAGAAAATTCAATCACTTAAAATGAAATCAAGTCAAATATTTCATGAGGAGCTCATTATTAAGCCCCTTTGGCTGTGAAGTACGATAAATAAAAATAAAACATGCTTCTTTACATAATAAAATTTTAAAGGCATTTAAATATAAATCACGACAGCTAAAAACATAAATAATAAAAAAACTTCAATTGATCAGAGTTACTATTATGTTTTTCAAAAAAAATGTAATGCAACAGGACTAGTAGGAGAGTTATTCTAAATATCTCTGACATGTTCCTATACTCTTATCCTCACTTGTCGCACTGTTTTCCTATATAATTTTTTTTACATGGACAAACAAGTGTATATACTACCATTTTCTGGTAGGAATTATACAACCCAGGAACCTTAAATAATCTTCCATGAATAACATAACTCTCATCCTTTCCCATATACTTACAAACTGGGCATCCTTAACACTCCTTTATATAAACTCTTTATTCATCCCCGTATTAACTATGCAACTCCAAATACTAGATGAATTTCTATAAGAGACATTTAACCTTACATTCTCAATACTTCATCAGATGTTACAATATGCCAATATCATTTAAGCATATGTACCGCCCTTTCAATAAAGGAGGCATTACAAGTAACAAAAAATATATCTTCTTTAGTATTCCTAACTGTATTAAATCTTCTTCTGTGCAGCCCCCACTTACATTCTTCAACATGGCACCATGTTGAAACCAAAATATCGTGCTTATAACCCCTCTCCATCAATCTATCAACTATTTCCACAGCCACTTCCTGGAAATTACCATCTTCCGAGTATGATGACTTGGCTCTAAAATCATTCCACATATGGTAAAGACTTAATAAGATGTACCAGATGTCCACTAGAATCACACAGTAAAGTATTAACTGAAGTATCCTATCTGTATAAAGTCAAATGAATCTCATTATTTATAATATATATCAATACGTCTAAATAATGAATCTTATTCTTCTGAACATTAAGCACAAAAGATAAACCAAAATCATTGGTTTGAAAAACATGCATAAAATTAATAAATTCTTCCTGAGGACCCTTACCAATTAAAATCAAATAATCTATATAATGTTTATACAAAATTACATAATTTACAAAATATGGATCCTCATATAAATACATTTTTCAAACCTACCCATATATTAGAATAACTGGGGTCAAATTTAGCCTCTAGGCTGTTTATAAAATCTCCCATTAAAAAAGAAACAATTGTTAAACAAAGAAAAAAACATTCAACTCCAATATACATTGTAACTCATCAATATTTGACAAATAATGAGCAATAATTTTTAACCAAACTGATGATCAATTGAAGTACACAAAATGTTAACATCTACTGTTACCAAATAGAAACTTTCTTGCCATGTCCCTTTCCTAATCTCACTTAAGAAAGGTGTCTCTAGTATAAGAAGGCAAGCATTTATATCACGTTATCGAAAGATGAAAATAGTGAACGCTATTTCATCGGCCCCAAAACATCTAAACATGAAAATATTGAACATTCAGAACAGCAAATTTTTTCCCATGGAAAAAATTCACTGCTACGAAACACATACACACAACACAAGCATGTCAAATGAACAGCAATCATACACATACACTTAAATTCCTACATCTAACACTACACTACACTAAGCATACACTACTATCTACCCACTTACCTTAACCCAAACCCTAACCCTAAGGTCTGTCACTATCGCACACTCACCTAACCCGCACCCTAACTCACTTAAACCGCCCCTAACCTTAAAGTCTGTCACTATCGCATACACGCCTAACCCACCCCTAACCCTAACTCACTTAACCCGCCCCTAATGTACAAACAATCGCACACTTACCTGAACCCAACCCGTAACTTTCCACCACAGCACTAAGAATAGCGAAGTCACAGAAGCGACCAACTGAATTCTTTCCCGAGAAAAGAATTTGCTGTTTTGCAGCTTCGCTATTCTTAGCATTCGCTGAATAGTGTTCAATATCAGAACATTCGAAGTTTTAATACTTCGATGTTCTGATATAGACGTGAAGGCAATTGCATCACAAAGGTTTAAATATCTTATCCAAACTCTCACCAGTTCTCTTCAACGGACCCTCCCCCACCTAGGATACTGTCATTCAACCTAGGGGATTATCCATATTCTAATGTACTTTGGGCAATGCATAAAATAAAGGAATAAAGGATTAACGACTGCTAAAATGTCCCCTAATTTTTCAGATATCACACCCTTTTCAACTAGACATTCAATAAGCAAAATAATCTTATTCTGAATTTCTTGTAATGGAATACTACTCAACAATGGTATTCTAAAGTATTATCAAGCAGTTTATAGCACATTGTTTTATAAAATTCATCCAGATTTACTACGGTGTTACCCCCCTTATCAGCTGGTTTAACCACAACTGATGTGTCATTTTCCAAATGTTTTAAGGCAGCCCACTCCTCCTTTCTTAAAATAAAATTTTCATATTTAGAACATTTACTAACATGTAAAATTATATCATTCTTATCAATGTTATAAAACTCCAATGCTGCCTTATTAATAAAGGTGGGGGGGGGGGTTCAAACTTTTTTGACTTTTAAAATTTAAAGATCTTACAGTTTAGTATAACCAGGATTTATCAATATTTGCATTATAACCTTGAACAGAAAAATAATGTTTAAGTTGCAAGTTACAAAGTAACAACCAAAGGTCCATCAGAATCTCAAAAATTTAAATCTTAGATGTAGGAATAAACTTCAGTCCCTTATTTAGTATGCTTTTAGTATAACAATCAATTTGCACATCCCCTAATACAATAGTAGAACTGATGTCATTGCATAATACTTCATTCCCATGGAAACCAAATGGTTTCCCCAGATCTCTTCTTGTCCCATTGTAACTTCCAATGTTTCATACATGTTAACTCCTCCTCAAAAATTCTAATATCCGCAAACACTTTTCAAATTTGCTTATCCAATCATGCATTGAGTTCATCAGAAAAAATAGGTTTAGAGTCAAATAGACTGTTCATTTTAGCATTTAATAATTTTATCTGACACTTATTGATTGTATTCCACCAGCACTTACCGTATTCCACCAGCAAACTGATGAAATCTAAGGAACATTTAAGGGTGATCTGTTCCCAATGACTCTTAAGATTAGCAAACTCAGCCCCAAAGGGAAAAGATGGTTTTACAGTCAACATAAGGCCTTTAGGGAAGATTTCATGCAATAAATACTGTTCATAGGTTCATAGGTTCATAGGTAGGTACTAGGCTATTGGCCCTAGGGCCTATATAAGCCTAGCCAAAAAGGTACCCTGACTTTCGCCACCCAAGAAAATTATTTTCCTGTGCCCCTGTTGAGCAGAGCCACAGAAGTGATCCCCGGGGTGAATTTCCTATTTCTCATCTAATTATTAAGATTTTTCTTGAAGAGTGCTAATGTATAGCTCTGTTTGACACAGATAGGTAGTCTGTTCCAGAGTATGGGAAGTCTCTGGGACAGGAATCTATCCCTCCAGCATGTTCTGTTTATTGTGGTGACAAGGTTTAGGTCCCTACAGCGTGTAGCATAGAGGGATTGGGATTTCTTTAATTGGAGCATGTCCAACAGCTCTGGGTTTGACATAGCTTTGTATGTTAGGCAGAGAGCACCTCTGAGTAGGCGATATGCAATGGGGTAAAGCTGGAGTTTTTTGAGACAATCTGCATAAGGCATCTGTTTGATGCCAGTAATCCTCTTTGTGAGGTATTTCTGTGGCCTCTCCAGTTGTTGTAGCTGTCTTGGGAGTTACATACCAAAAGGGGCACTTTACTCTATAATGGGTCTAATGAGTGATGAGTAGAGGGGAACAATGACCTCTTTTTTTCTGGATGAGAAACCTTTTGTGATGAGGTGTGCCATGTAGAAGGATTTCCTGACCACTGTGGCGATGTGATTATCAAAGGAGAGACTACTGTCCACCTGTGTCCCAAGGTCTCTTATCTCACTTTCAGTGTTAAGTAGATTACCACCTATGTGGTAGTTCATGGGTACAAAGTTTTTACCAAAGGGGATGACAATGCACTTTTTGGCATTGAGCTTCAGGCCATGGCTTTGACACCAGGTATCTGTCTCAGTGAGGCCCTTTTGTAGGATGTCCACATTGTTAGGAGTTTCGATTATGGCTCCCAGTTTGCAGTCATCTGCAAACTTCATTAGCCAAAGACCTTCTGTGTTAGCCTGTACTTCAAAGAAGTAGATACCAAGCAGGAGAGGACCCAGGACTGAACCCTGTGGTACTCCATTTGTCACTGGTCTGAAGTCGGATTTGGAGTCTGCTACTTTCACAATGTGGGTTCTGTCCGTGAGCCAGTTGGCAACCCATCTTGTGACATAGGGATTTATACCTAGTTTAGCGAGTTTATCTATAATTCCAGAGTGGGGGATGGTGTCAAAAGCCTTGGCGAGATCTAGATAGGCTGTGTGAACCACCTTACCCTCATCTATGGCTTTAGTGACTGCTTCAAAGATGTCTATCAGGTTTAGGAGACATGATCTGCCTTTTACAAACCCAAACTGGGTGGGGTCCAGATTTTGGAGATTACCAATGTCTTTGTTTATGCATTCCATGGCCTTGCAGACCAGGCTCATCAGGCTAATGGGGCAGTAGTTCCCAGGGTCCATTATGGCTCCCCCTTTGTGGAGTGGGATAACCGTCATGGTGCACCATTCAGTGGGCACAAAGCCTGAGGTGAAGCTATGATTGAACATGGTACTTAGGTTAGGTGCCAGTTCATTCTGTAGTTCATGTAGAATGCAGCCTGGGATATTGTCATGTCCCATGGATGCTGTGTTCTTGGCTTTGGAGAGTGTGTTTTTTACCTGTGTAGCCGTGATTACAGGAACTTTGCATTCTTCCAGTATAGAGATGGGCCCTCTAAGGGGTGTGGGGGGGGGGTAAAGTTAGCACTGAACCTATCTGCCAGGATGCTGGCAATATCAGTTGGTTCTGTATATTTAGTGCCATTGTACTGTAACTCAGAGCAGATCTGAGTGTTGCCATTGAGATTCTTGACATAGCTATAGAATGCTTTGTGGTTGTCTTTAGAGTCAGTGGCAATTTTGTTTTCGTAATTAGCTTTGGAGGGTTTTATGAGGGATCTCAGCTTCTTACTGAGGCTGATCAGGGAGCTCCTCCAGTCATGGGATTTTACTCTTTTTTGCAAAAGTTTCTTTCTTCTGTTGTGTAGTTTGTTTATGGCAGAGGACCACCAGATTGGCTTCCTTTTTTTGGAGGATAGCATCTTGATTCTGTTAGAGATAGCATGAGCCATGCACTAACTAATGTAAGTTCTTATAAAGTGCATTTGTGTAGGATTCAGCAGTCATACCTCTATTGTCCGTCTGCATGGGTGTCATGAAGTTTGCCACTTCTGTCTTAAGAAGTGTGAAGTTGGCTTTGGAGAAGTTTTTTTTACAGTGGTTTCCCTAACGGGGGGTGGGGATGGGATGTGGATGTCTAGGGTGATTAGCTTCTGGTCAGATCTGACCAACAAGGAATTGACCTCTGGTGTGGAACACCGGTCGCCCATGTTGGTAATGACCAGGTGTAAGATATTGCTGCCCCTGGTGGGGGAGTGAATAAGTTGATCCAAGGCGTTGGAATTTATGAATTCCAGAAAACGTTGAGCAAAAGAGTTGGTACATGAGTAGTTTTCCCAGTTAATGGTGGGTAGTTGAAATCACCCATTATTAGGATGTTGGGTTGTACCATAATATTTTCTAGTGTATCAAGAAATGAGGAGTGGGAATCCTGGGGCATGGTGGGGTGTCTGCAGCAAGCTACAATTTGGATTGTGGTCTTGCCCAGAGTTAGTTGCACTTGGATAATCTCAGATGCATTATGCTGTGCAACTAGCCTGGAGGTGTGGATATCCTTAATGAATATGGACATGCCTCCACCTTTAGTGCTTCAGTCCAGGTTAGGTGGCCAAAAGGTGTGGTATGAATTATAGCTTGGTAATGCAGGGGTGCTCTCTGGAGCTTTGAACCAGGTCTCTATCACTGCACAAATGTCGATGTTCTCCATTTTAAGGAGTGCCTCGAGTGAGTGCATTTTGAGGTTTAGACTTCTAGCATTGAGTAGCATTATCCTCAGATTTTGCTTGCTTGTACCTGTTACAGTGGTGAATTTGTCATTTGAACCTTGCATAAAAAGGCACTATAGGGGTGGCAAGAGTCTTAGCCAGTATCCGGAATCCCAAGGGCAGCAGATGCAGGCCATCTCTGGCAAAGCATCATGGTCTGTCGATCATGTCATCCCAGGCTGACAAATACTGGATCTCCTTAGAATGACACCAGAAGCTTAGCCAATTGTTGAAGTCAATCATTTTGCTCTTGTACTGTGGTATTATTCTGGGTGATGGCAGGATACTACTAAGGGCTAGGGTCATACCTGCCTGCGCTACAAGATTGGAAAGCTCCTCCATGTCTCTTTTCTTGTAGTCCACGGAGGTACATCTCACGTCATTCACACCAACATGGACAATGACAGAGTCATATTTGTACTTATCGTGGAGTGACCTGAGTGTGTGCATTATGTGGCAGATCCTGGCACCCGACAGGCAGCTGACAGTAACTTTCTTCTTGTTTAGCCTGGTGAGTGGAACATCAGTGTGCCTGACTATAGAGTCACCTACGACTAGAGTGTTTGGTACGTTGTTATGCATTATGGGCTGTGGTTGAGTGGCACACTGAGATTGTGGGCTATGTGTCATTTGGGTTGTGTTGGGGGGGTGGAGTTTGCTTGCATTTCTGCTTTGGAGTTCCCTGTTGCTTGGGCAGGTTTTTGAGAGCCTATGTGAATGTAGGTGTGTGTTTTGTGTTTCTATGTGTGTGTTTTGGCGGTATAGGTTTTGAGGCACTATGTGATAAGTGTGGTGTGGTGCAAGTGTTTACCTTCTCTTCTTGACTGTCTAGTCCAGTCTTGGGTGAAGAGAGCTTTGCTCATAGTTTGGCTATATAAGTGCATCTCTCACAGGTTGTAGTGTTGGATGGTAGGAGGAGAGGGTTGTCTGTGTATATGAGGCAATTACTGCATTGTCCCAAGATGCCCAGATTCATCAGGTAGACAGGAGAAAACACTGGGAGCTGACCTTTAGACATACCTGGATAGGTGCTTATTTATTAAGTACTAAAAACTGCTTTCCTCTAGACAAGTGAGGAAAGTTGAGTGCTGTAGTAATTTGTAGCTTATTTAGTGCTTACAAGAGTTCTGAACAAGTGCTGAGCTCAAAGAAACAGATTTGAGTGCTGAAACTAAAAATCTGGCTAGTTCTAAGAAACAAAATTAAGCTAGAAGGCTTCTCTCCAACACAGAAAGGTTTGGGGGCTCTGAAGCTTACACATAGCCCTGGATACAGCAAATCTGTATGTGGACTAGAGTACTTACAATAAAGGCAGGAAGCAAACTTAGAATTGTTTTTTCCTTCCCAAATGCTCTCTTTGTACACAGTAGGAGTGCCTGAAATCAGAATATGACCTCACTGCACTCAGTTGAGTGAGCAAATGAGATGGGCCCAGAAGGAGTATCCAAATACAAATTTAAAAGAGGGGCGTGCAATTTCAAAGCCACGAAGATTAACACCAAAATAAGAACAGGGAGGGGGGTACGAACTAACTGTAGAGACAGAAAGCCACAATTTTCAGTTCAATTAATATTCAGTAAGAAACAAAAATACATAAAATGCAGTACTATATGAAGAAAGTGCAGATAAAAGTGTACTTAAATTTGCTTATACGTCCAGTTGATTGCAGGCAGATCTTAGCCAGCCAAAGCTCAAGTATTTAGCAGAAAAAAAAAAAACATGTGCCACTCAGCTGAAACACAGAATATCAAAGTGAAACTACCCCCCATTGCTATCAATGGCTACACTTCTAACAATATCTCTGTAGAGACACAAGCTATCTGTAGAGACAGAGAGCCACAATTTTCAATTCAATTAATATTCAGTAAGAAACAGAAATACATAAAATGCAGTACTATATGAAAACAGTGCAGATAAAAGTGTACTTAAATTTGCTTATACGTCCAGTATACCTACTCTACTTCCACTCAACATATTTCCACCATTAACTGCTCCAAAATCAAATGCCATACACAAGTGTTGCATCTTTTCATTAATATAGGAGTTCCACATTTTGCCCATCAATAAATGAGTGGAAAAAATGAAAATTACACACAAATTCCACCAATTCCAATAAACTGAAACTACTATTTCACTATTGTGCCAAAATAACAAAATAAACATCAAAAATATTACTTCCTTTGGCACAAGGCGATAAAACTCATCACTTTATTTATCAAAAAAGCAAACTAATGCCTCCTTTTACACCTTCTAGGTTCATAAAACATTTAAAACACCAACCATGTATATATAATTAATCAAACAATCACATCATTAACTTCGTAATTATTCAATAATTGATACAATACAAACTAGGAAGTTAGAAACAAAAAGTCAATGAAATAAAAATAAAAAACAAGTAAAGGACAAAGTCCTACTATTCATACTACAATCTGTATTAACAAAGTCTGAAGTTTTTAATTACACTTAAATTATTCACTATTCACAAACTAATAATATACAACAGAATTCAATCACTTTTTTATTTTTATTCCGTTGCCATTTTGCATGTTTCTGGCTTCCTAGTTTAGAATTGTAGCAATGATTGAATAATTGCACAGTCAATTATGTGATTAAGTTTAAATAAATATATCTATCTATATATATATATATATATATATATATATATATATATATATATATAGATATATATATGTGTGTGTGTGTGTGTGTGTGTGTAGTTGGTCTTTTAAATGTTTTATGAACCTAGAAGGCATAAGTGAAGGTCCTAGTTCACTTTTTATTTTAATAAATAAAGTGATGACTTTTAGCTCCAAGTGCCAAAGGAAGTAATATTTTTGGTGTTTATTTTGTTATTTTGACACAATACTGAAACAGTAGTTTGAGTTTATTCCATAACGAATAGTCTGATAAGTGGGCATGAGAAAACAGAATAGATTAATAACTTAATTCTTGGTATAAGAGTGATTCTAATAATGTGGAATGTGGCTAAAAGATGCAAGAATATAAGACATGGCTACTATAGTATTCACAAGTGCAAAAAATCAATTTAAAAGTAATCGAGATAAAAAGGCAATCAAAAACAGGTGACAAATGTAATCAGCTAGCTTTATACAGTAGGCTAATATGGTTTCTACATAACTTGTAGCAGCAATAAGCAACAGACAGCCTAACCCAACTGACATGAGTGCAGTAACTGTAGAGTAGTATCTGTACTTACCCAGGGATTCATTAATATCGTGCAAAAGCTAACACAGTCAGTCATGTTAACACAATGCACAGATTTGCTAATTAAATATGCAGGAAGCCAAGGCACATAGCATGAAAAGGAGCCTCACCTTGAGCGCACAGCACAGGCTCATGGCCACATTGTGGTAAGCAAGTGCACAACTATATGTCTGTGCACAATATAAACAAAAGAACGCACATGATAAACCAGAGTCAAAATCAACTGTGCATGCAATCAACATCAGATAAGTAAATCAGGAATACATAATAAAGGGAAAGCTTAGCAAAAAACTTACAATGAAGGCCAATTCTATTGTACAGTTTAAGTGAAATCATACACATGTTGAAAATTACTGGCAATGTGATGTGCATTAACAAACAGTCATTAAATGTGCAGCATAAAAATACTATTGTAGGACAATGCAAGCATGAAGAGACTTTGAATTCAACACGGCACATCTCTTAAACTCTCAATGCAGGAAGAATGGACAAGCACATATAAGTGTGAAGAGGAAAGCACATACTGAGGGAAAACTTGCATATTCTGTTCCTAGAAGATGTGAAAGTGGATGCAATAACAGTTGTGGAAAGGATGATATAAAATGTATATTGGTAACCTGGGCAGGCTTAGAAGGAAGCATAGTATTTAGGGGATCAGAACTGGCTGTTTATGAAAAACATAAAATATGTTGCATCACATCTGTTGAGTAAGCCATTCCACCACATCACCATTTGTGTATTCATTCAGACAAGATCCATATTTCTGGATACTATTACCGGACTATGTATCTCCCAGGTCCGTAGAACTATGCAGTACTTGGTGATACCACAGGAGAACTCATAACACAATTGCCAGAAGGTACACAGTAAGAACTCATAACACAATTGCCAGAAAGCACACAGTAAGAACTCATAACCCAACTTTATTACAAGCTAAGTGCAAACTTGCAGTGTTATAAGATAGTACTGCATTTTAGTTTTCTGTTTATTTATTTGTTTCATTGAATATTGTGTTAAAGATAGTACTGCATTTTTCTTTTCTGTTTCTTTGCTTCACTGAATATTGTGATCTCTCTCTCTCTCTGCAGTAAGTGGGGGTTATTGTTCTCACTTCATTGATATTTGGTGTTGAACTCTTAGCCTAGAGGGTTTCTCTGTGTTTATAAGTCTTAGTCACTTATCTCTGAATTTATTTCTGCTGAAGAGCTGAATATTTGAGCTGTTCAGTTAGCTGTTATATACCTACATCAACTTTATTTCAAGCTGAGATTAGTACAAACTTGCAGTGTTATATGATAGTACTGCATTTTATTTTTCTGTTTATTTGTTTCATTGAATATTGTGTTAAAGACAGTGCTGCATTTTATTTTTCTGTTTATTTATTTGCTTCATTGATTTTTGTGATCTCTATGTCTCTCTGCAGTAAGTGGGGGTTATTGTTCTTACTTCATTGATATTTGGTGTTGAACTCTTAGCCTAGAGGGTTTCTCTGTGCTTATAAGTCTTAGTCACTTATCTCCGAATTTATTTCTGCTGAATAGCTGAATATTTGAGCTGTTTGGTTAGCTATTATATATCTACATCAACTTTATTACAAGCTGAGATAAGTACAAACTTGCAGTCTTATAAGATAGTACTGCATTTTATTTTTCTGTTTATTTATTTGCTTCACTGAATATTGTGATCTCTCTGTTTCTCTTTGCAGTAAGTTGGGGTTATTGTTTTCACTTCATTGATATTCGGTGTTCAACTCTTAGCCTAGTGGGTTTCTTTGTGCTTATAAGTCTTAGTCACTTATCTCCGAATTTATTTCTGCTGAATAGCTGAATATTTGAGCTGTTTGGTTAGCTGTTATATACCTACATCAACTTTATTATAAGCTGAGATAAGTACAAACTTGCAGTCTTATAAGATAGTACTGCATTTTATTTTTCTGTTTATTTATTTGTTTCATTGAATATTGTGTTAAAGATAGTACTGCATTTCTCTTTTCTGTTTATTTATTTGCTTCACTGAATATTGTGATCTCTCTGTCTCTCTGTAGTCAGTGGGGGTTATTGTTCTCACTTCATTGAGATTTGGTGTTGAACTCTTAGCCTGGAGAGTTTCTCTGTGCTTATAAGTCTTAGTCACTTATCTCCGAATTTATTTATGCTGAATAGCTCAATATTTGAGCTGTTTGGTTAGCTGTTATATACCTACGTCAACTTTATTACAAGCTGAAATATGTGCAAACTTGCAGTGTTGTAAGATAGTACTGCATTTTATTTTTCTGTATTATTTATTTGTTTCATTTAATATTGTGTTAAAGATAGCACTTCTTTTTATTTTTCTGTTTATTTATTTGCTTCACTGAATATTGTCATCTTTCTGTATCTCTGCAGTAGGTTTCTTACCCTCCCTCCCTGTTCTTGTTGTGGTACTAATTTTGGTGGCTTTGGAATTGCCCGCCCCTCCTGTAAATTTGTGTTTGAACACTCCTCCTGGGTCCATCTCATTTACTCACTCAACCGAGTACAGTGAGATCATATTTTGATTTCAGACACTCCTTCAAGTCCCATCTGTTCCGCTCTATCCCAACTCTAACCCAGACTAGTGTCATTAGCTCATTCTACCTAATACAGAGAGAACATTTGAGTAGGCCAAGCTAACTTAAGCCTTTAACCTTGAATTATCTTGTTTTTCCTTTCTCCCTTTCCACTTTACTTTGTGTTCTGACTGAGTGTGTTTCATTGCTGATAACTTTATTTTTGGCACTTTTTAACTGTTCAAAGTCAGAGTTGAATTAAACAATAATTGAATTCAATTCAGAATACAGTTTGAATAAATTGCTTTAATATTGCTACACACGCAAGTGTGCTAATTTGTACTGCATTTGAATTGTTTTAGTGCTGTTTTAGCTGTTTTTCTGTAACAAAATATTATAATAATTATTATAAGCTTGTTTCCTGCCTTTCCTGTAACTAGTCTAGTCCAGATACAGATTTGCTGTATCCAGGACTGTTTTCTAAGCTTCTGAGCCCCCCAAGCCATTCTGTGTTGAGGGAAGCCTTGTAGCTTATCAGTGGGGGTGGTAAGCACTAGGTAGCCTATCTACCACAAGAGGAGTGGTTTCTGGCCCAGACATTGTAGTTTATAGGCCACTTGAGCACTTTTTCCATCTCCTTCAATGTTCTAGTTTAAAAGCCCACATTTGTGCTTGTTTCCCACCTTTCCTATAACAATTCTAGTCCTGATACAGATTTGCTGTATCCAAGACTGTTTGTAAGCTTCTGAGTCCCCCAAGCCTCTCCGTGTTGGAGGGAAGCCTTCTAGCTTGTCAGTGGGAGTGGTAAGCACTAGGTAGCCTATCTACCACAAGAGGAGCAGTTTCTGGCCCAGAAATGGATATTTATTGGCCGTTTGGGCAGTTTTTTTCATCTCCTTTAACTTTCTGGTCTAAAAGCCTATGTTTGTGCTTTTCCCACCTTTCCTGTAACTAGTCTAGTCCAGATACAAATTTGCTGTATCCAGGACTGTATGCAATCTTCTGAGTCCCACAAGCCTTTCTGTTTTGGAGGGAAGCCTTCCAGCTTATCAGTGGGAGTGGTAAACACTAGGTAGCATATCTACCACAAGAGGAGTGATTTGTGGCCCAGAATTTGTAGTTTATTGGCCGTTTGGGCAGTTTTTCCAACTCTTTCAACTTTCTGGTTTAAAAGCCCATATTGCGCTTGTTTCCCACCTTTCATGTAACTAGTCTAGTCCAGATGCAGATTTGCTGTATCCAGGAGTGTTTGTAAGCTTCTGAGAGGTGCCAAAGTCTGCTCTTCAAATCTTCCCTTAGATCTGCTAGTTCTCTCCTCTCCTGCCCTTTTACTAGCTTATTAGTCTAGCACTTTACCATACCAGACTTCTTGTAGCAATTATTGTAGCACACAAAAGTGCTACTAGCACTAAATGTTCTACAAGGAAACAGCTCCAGTACTTATTATTAATGCCCACCCCTCCAGGCATGTCTAAAGGTCAGTTCCCTGTGCTTTCTCCTGTTAACCTGGTGAACTTGGGCATCCTAAGGCAATGTAGCAACTACCTCATGTACACTGACAACCCTGTCCTTTTACCTCCCAACACTCAGACTTGCAAGAGATGCACTATTATATCCAAATTGGAAGCCACACACTCTCCAGCCAAGACTGGAATATCTGGTAAACAACAGAAGGTCAACACTTGCACCACACCACATGGAACACATAGCCCTCCAGAACACACACAAGCACTGCCTTCACATAAAACCACAAACCCATACCTACCTTCTCTGAGGCTCTCAATAAAAATCTACCCAAATAGCAGAGACCTCCAAGGCAGAAACGCACTCAACCACCACAACACAACACTAATCACAAGACACATAACTCTCTTAATCAGTGTGCCACTCAACCAAAGCCCCTAAGGCAAAACAGTATGCCCAGCACACTAGTCATAGGTGACTCGAAAGTGAGGCACACTGACATCCCACTCACTAGGTTTAATAAGGACAAAGTAACAGTCAGCTGCCTGTCAGGTGCCAGGATCCACCATATAATGCACGCACTCAAGTCCCTCAACAACAGGTAAAAATATGACTCTGTCATTGTACATGTGGGTGTGAATGACCTGAGACATACCTCCCTGGACTACATGAAAAGAGACATGGAGGAGCTTTCAGATTATGTAGCCCTGGCGGGTATGACCCTAGCCCTGAGAAGCATCCTACCATCACCCAGAATGATACCACAGTACAAGCAGAAAATGATTTATTTCAACAATTGGCTAAGTTTCTGGTGTCATTCTAAGAGGATCCAGTATCTGTCTACCTGGGATGACATGACTGACAGACCTCGATGCTTTGCCAGAGATGGCCGCATCTGTCACCCCGGAGCTTCTGAATACTGGCCAAGGCCCTTGCCACCCCTATAGTGCCTTTTTAGGCGGTGTTCCAAAGAGTAAATTACCAGCTACAAACAAATGCAACCTTAGGGTCATGCTGCTCAATGCTAGAAGTCTAAATCTCAAAATGCACTCCCTCAAAGCACTCCTTAAGATGGAGAACATCAACATTTGTGCTGTAACAGAGACCTGGTTCAAGGCAGCAGAAAGCTCCCTGCACTACAAGGCTATAACTCATTCCACACCTTTCGGCCTGAGAACATGGACAGAAGTTCCAAATGCAGCAGAGATACTTCAGGTGCAGCTAACAATGGGTAAGACAGCAATTCAGGTTGTAGCCTGTTATAGGTCCCCAACCATGTCCCAAGATACTCACACCATGTTCCTAAGCACCCTGGAGAATATTAGGGTCCATCCTAACACACTTATATTGGGCGACTTCAACTATCCCTCTATTAAATGGGAAAACTACTCATGTACCAATACACTTGTCCAACGTTTCCTGGAATTCATTAATTCCAATTCCCTGGACCAGCTCTATCTTACCCCCACTAGAGGTAGCAGCATCCTTGACCTGGTCATTACTAACATGGGTGACCATTGCTCTATACCAATAGTCAACTCCTCCCTGGTTAGATCCGACCACAAACTAATCACCCCCGTAAAGGTAACCACCATGAAAAACTTCTCCAAAACTAACTTTGGGCTCCTAAGAACAGAGGTGGATAACTTCATGGCAACCATGCAATAGTTGTATGACTGCCGAATCATACACAAATGTACTGTATAAATGCATACACAAAATGCATAGATCTCACAATACCAAATAGAACCAAGACACTCTCCTCCAAAAAAGGAAGTCAATCTGGTGGTCCCCTGCCATAAACAAACTTTACAACAGAAGGAAGAAACTGATGTGGAATAAGTGAAGTCCCAAGACTGGAAAAACTCCCTTATCAGCCTCAACAAAAAGTTGACATCCCTCATCAAATCCTCTAAAGCTAGCTATGAAAACAGAATTGCAGCAGATAGTAAAGACAACCACAAGGCCTTCTATAGTTATATAATGAACCTCCACAGCAAAACCCAGATTTGTTCTGAGCTACTGCACAATTGTACCTCCTATACCGAGCCAACAGATATTGCCAATATACTGGCTGACAGATTCAGTGCCAACTTTACCCCTCTCCCCTGTCCCCAAAAGGACCAATCACAATACCAGTAGATTGACAGGCACCCAGTATTACTGCTGCACAGGTCAAAACAGCACTGTCTGAGGCCAAGAATACAGCTTCTGTGAGACCTGACAATATCACTGGCTGTGTTCTACATGAACTACAGAGTGAGCTTGCACCTCACATGTGTGCCCTGTTCAATCACAGCCTCACCTTAGGCTTTGTCCCTACCAAGTGGTACACTGCTATAGTCATCCCTCTCCACAAAGGAGGAGTGACTACAGACCCTGGGAACTAT
This sequence comes from Protopterus annectens, assembly GCF_019279795.1. Taxonomy (NCBI): domain Eukaryota; kingdom Metazoa; phylum Chordata; order Ceratodontiformes; family Protopteridae; genus Protopterus; species Protopterus annectens. The sequence continues at coordinate 155,912,275 of NC_056732.1, read as the reverse complement.
CTCCCCACTAGTCTGACAAGTCTGATATGCAAAGCTATGGAATGCATCATCATGGGCCTAATACACAAGGATATAGGGAATCTCCAAACTCTGGTCAACTTCTTTGAGTCAGTCACCAGAGCTGTGGATGAAGGCAAGGTGGTTCATACAGCCTACCTTGATCTGGCCAAGGCCTTTGATACTATTCTCCACTCAGGAATCATAGAAAAACTCACTAAGCTAGGCATCAACCCCTATATCACTAGGTGGGTTACAAACTGGCTCACAGATAGAACCCACAGTGTGAAAGTAGCTGACTCCAAGTCATACTGCCGACCAGTCATGAGTGGAGTCCCACAAGGATCTTCTCAGAAGTTCAGTCCAACATGAAGGAACTTTGGCTGACAAAGTTCACAGATGATTGCAAGTTGGGAGCCATTATTAACTCCCCAAGTGATGTTGAAATCCTACAGAAGGGCCTCACTGAGATCTTAAGCTCAATGCCAAAAAATGTGTCATCATCCCCTTTGGGAAAACCCAGTTCCCATGAACTACCACATTGATGGTAGTCCACTGAACACAGAAGGCGTTATAAGAGATCTGGGAACATAGGTCGAAAGCAACCTCCCTTTTGACCACCAGACTGCCTCTGTGGTCAAAAAGTTCTTCTATGTGGCACATCTCATTACTAAGGGTTTTGCATCCAGGAAGAAAGAGGTTATTGTCTCCCTCTACTCTTCCCTCATCAGGCCAATCATTGAGTATGATGTCCCATTTGGCATGTACCTCACTAAACACCTGCAACAACTGGAGAGGCTGTAAAAGTACCTCGCAAAGAGGATCCTATGCCTTATACACTTGTCCTATATGGACATACTAAAAAAACTCCAACTATTCTCTGTCTTATATTGCCTACTTAGAGGCGATCTTTACTTGACTTACAAAGCTTTTTTAGAAATGCTACATCTAAAGAAATCCCAATCCCTCCACACACACACACTCCAGAGACTTCAACCGCATTACCACAATCAAGAGAATGTGCTGGAGGGACAGGTTCATAACCCAGAGACTGCCCATGCTATGGAATAGACTTCCCATACATGTCAAACAGAGCACCTCACTGGCTCTACTCAAGAGAAATCTTGATGAGTGGATAGGAAATAGAAAATTCACCCCGGGGATCACTCCAGTGGCTCTACTCGACAGAGGTACTGGCAACTAAGGTTGGGTCACACGATGCCAGGGTAATCATATGGGCTAGGCTTATAAAGGCTCCAGGGCCATTAGCCTAGTACACACCTATGAACCTATGAACAATTGCCAGAGGGCACACAGCTGAAGGGCTAACTTGAGCATTATGTTGGAATGCAAATCCCCTCCTCAGAAGGCATTACATTAGTTGGGGGAACAAAAACACTCCTATCTATAAATGTTACCACTGAATAGCATTGTAAGCTAAACATCTTTATATGTTAATTAAACCATTTCTGCCTGTTGCATTTTACTTTTCTGATACATTCATACTTGGTACACTTTGCCAGATGCAATCATCTGCCAAAACTGTGCACTAACTGCTGGTGTTACAGAGAAAGTCATTTCAGGGCTGTCAGAAAGCACACATTTGAAGAAATAATTTGAGCAGGGAGTTTGAATTCATGTGGCCTCCCTCGAAGGGGACTATAGCACTTGCGAGGATCAGAACATTCTATCTGTGAAAAAGTTACCATAAAGTCAAACTATGAATTATATCTGTTGAGAAAGCCATTCCTGTCTGTTACCAATTGCTTTTGTTCTCACCCACAGGCAGGTTCAAACAGCTGCTTACCTCACTCTTTAATTTCTAGACTTGTGCACTAAAGGTTGATCCCACAGAGAATACCATATCAGACCTGTCAGAAAACACACAGTTCAGAGGAGTGTGACACACGTCTGGAGGAAGGAGCAATGGGGTTTATGAAACAGACATCATCAAGGATCAGAATTCACAACACACTGTATTCATAGACATCCTTCAACAGTGCTTGAAACCATTGAGCCTGTTATAATAAGAAATGCGTCCTCATATTTTATTGCTTTCTGTTGTGCAGCAGTGCTACGCATATCAGCACAAGGAGCACCATATGGATGCAACCAAAGACAAACTGTCATCAGTTTGTGCTAAAGGATGTGAAGTGTCACAGTTAGTTAACTTTGCTGCTCCAAGCCAAGCATCACATAATGGTGAAAGGAGCAGGAGTGTTATGCCCATGTCTGTTAAGTCATACATTTGTTACGTCACATGAATTGCCATGGTAGGAAATGAGACACATGTATGTATTACTGTTACGATGTACACAACTCATGATGGATTAACTGATATGTTCCACAGCACTGCTGTCACTGGTGAATTCACAAAAGTACTTGAGTTTCATGTGTTCAAAATGTCACAGGAAAAGGAATTGTGCAGGATGGCTATCACAAAATTTTAGAATATGTGGACAGATATGTTCTTCATGGTTCAGTCCTTTTTCAACCGATTCCTAAGTCTTACTTGTCTGATACACCCTCTCAAAATGTGATTTTCATTAGCATGGATCTTAGCACATCATCAATGACTGACCAGTATGGCTAATGAGGCACACCTGCAAGGCATTAGTAAGGCAAAAGTCTTAATCCCTGTTCTTGTACTACTCAAAGTATGTGTATGTCATCATGTAGGAACCAGCACCATGTTTATCTCCACAGCACATCATGTAATTTGAGTGATTCAGAAATGATAATGAGGTGAGAGCTAATTAACATATTCCACATGCCCAGAGGGGTTTATCGACACCTTATAAGTGCAACGTGGGCTATAAAATTTCCATTGTGATAAGAAAGATTGCCTTGTTTCCCCTGTGCTGCCATACTTAAATTCTGCCAACATTTTTGCTACAGGGCTACACAGGATATATTTCAAGGTATGTATTTTTCCATAGATCTGCTCATTTTTAATATGTTCATAAGGATTTGCAATGACTACTGTCTCTCTGCAGTGTTTCAACAAATTCTGCTGAAGTAATCTGAAATGTACTTCATGGGGGGTTAAGCAGCACACTTCATGTGTAGTTTCTTTGGGATTATTTTAACATGCTAAAAGTTTTGATTGTCACTGACTGAGTTCTGTAAGCTTTTCTTACATTCCCCATGTTGTTTATCTGCTTGGTAAGTGAATATTTCTACATCTGCTATTGTTTGTTGTCTTCTGTAGTCTATTTTTTGTTGGAAGGGGAGAATGCATATGGGAAATTACAGTACTGGTTGTATTGGCATACTTTATATCTATGTTTAATGCAATGTTTGGAAACTTGCAGTGTTGATTATATACTGATATAATTTGTTCCCTAACTATAAAAATCTGTGCTATGCATCTACTAAGTTGTGTTGTGATATTCGTTTTTTCTTCCATGTGGCACCCAGATCTAAACATAAAATTGGCTCATCCTCACAGACACTTTTTCGGTGCTGATGATAAGATCGTAGTGCAGGGCCTCCATCTCCGTGGTGAGTGGCTGCTTGACTTACATGCCTCCAACTAGAACTTCAGTGACAATGTCTGGTAACAGGTGGTTGATGATGTCAATGCCATTGGTGATCAGGGCTATGTATACAACATGGTCTGCCACAGGCCCAGTGATATGTTTAGAAAGGACACCACCAGAGCAAAGGCTGGGGTACAGTAGCAGAGGGTTACTGTTTGAGGGCCATCTATTGAACCACCACTCAGTGAGATGGAGAAGTTCCTGGAATCTGTCAGGGATCCAGGTAAGTCAGAAAAGTTATACACTGGGGTACTAGATGTTCAAGCAGAGGTACAGCAGACCCAGAAGATTTCCACTATTGCTACCCCGGTTAGGCCTTTCAAATATGTATTATGTTCACTTTTGCAACTGGTGGTCACATATATGCTTACATTACTTTTATTAATTATTGTGTCTAGGTACATCTGGCATTGTGGCACAATGACCATCCTCATATGGTATGGGCATACATATGTGCATTAGTTATGTGCATTATTCACTAAGATTATAACACTTGCATGCGTGGCTCAGGTGATTTGCCATGGATATCCTGTTTTTTATTTTAGTATTCACAGGTGAAGCATTGTCTGGCACTAGCAATGTGGAACTACCATGCCTGATGTTGTAGGAACCTTATCCTCTAATGATGATGGAAGTGAGGAAATGGCATAGTTTGGGGCTGCATGGGCATGTGAGATATGGGGAATGTGACTCCTATATTCACTTCCCACAGTATAGTCACAGTCATTATGCCTACGCATATCCATGACACAAAAGCTTCTATGAGTGGTCAGGCTGATGGTGACATGGTTGATCAGGGTAGTGTGGTAACCCCAGTTGTGGACATGGTAGAATCTCCCTTAGCCATTGCAAGCAACAGGTACCATACAAGGGTGTTGGTAGAAGTACTATGAGAAGGTATGCTTACTGCCCACACACTGAGGTTGATGTGACAGTAGCTGCCACCCAATGTATCTTCAGGCCATTGTGGATTCACAAGTAAGTTCCACCAAGACCTTGGAAGACATTGTAAGATTACTACAAGTCATGATGTGTGAGGATGCATGAATCCTGTATGTGACTCCTTGGACAACATGAATGACATACTGGACCCTGCAGTGTTTGTTCTCAATCAGCTGTTGGGGACGAACAGTATTCTTGAGGCTCCTCTACCAGTGTATTGTCAGATGTCAGCTGACATGGCCATGGCTGTGCCAGATCCTGCTCCCACAGTGTTAGCACTTCCACTGCTTCATTGATGGTGGATGTCTTCACACCCAGATATTGTCGTCCACATGGTCATGGTCCTGGATGTGGTTGTGATGACAGGTCATCCAGCAGCACTTTGAATTCTAGCAAGGGTCATAGAACTAGCAATGCATCTCCTGACAGAGAAAGTCCACATGGTTAAGGTTGTGCACAATGAACTTGATTCAATCCCATGCACGGCTCACTCCTGACCAGTATGCAAGGGATTAGTGCTGGCACAAATGCTGTGGCTGTGTTCCTGCAGACCCAGACATACATTATACCCCATACTCACAATGACACCACACACACACACACACACACACACACACACACACACACACACACACACACTCACACACTCACTTCAAAATGCAGTCAAACATATCTTGACATGCTGGCCCTGACAGTGCATACTTCCTATTAACTCATCTTTCACACTCACACACTTCCTCCGTGTAAGACATGCTCTCCTGTAATCACCCCCAAGCTGTGCAAATGATAATGAGTGTACCCTTCGCTTTGCACATTCTGTGACTCAGGGTTGTCTATGCCTGATGCACAAAGTTGTCAGCCAATGCGTGGTTAGTTAAAGGTCTTGCTTTACTTTTAGATATGTAATAATTTTTGATTTGTGTTTAGTCCACTTATATTCTGTAGTATTAATAGAAGTACTAGCAGTATTTGTGTTGGACAACCTGCTCACCCAATTGTGCAGATGATGCTGAGAGTGTCCTGCTGTCCAGAGGGGTGTCTCACTTCAGCTGCTAATGCCTGATGCAAATAGTGAGCAGGCAATCCATGGGTTAGGCAAAAATGCATCTTTGAATAGTACAGCTGCAAAGTCTTCTTTATATCTTAAATTATGCATATGTTCTGTAGTTATAGCTTTATAGGGTATCTTGCTTACTCACCTGTGTAGATGATGCTGAAATTTCCCTGCCCCTAGGAGGGTTTTCAGCATGGGCTGATTATGTCTGATGCACATAGTGTCCTGAAAATACAAAGGTAAGCATGAGTCTGCTTTGCTTGAGTGGCTCATCATTGGATTCACTGAATATATCAGTTAGTGTTATGATATTCCTATGTAGGCATCAGTGAGTTTTACTTTCTGCTTACTTCTGTTTGTGCATTACACTGTTTCACCATGATAGGTTGATCACACACACCTTTGCTACTGCTCCTGAGAACATCCTAGCCTGAGGTAGCCTATATCTGATGCTAACAGTAGCTGACCAGTACACGGGTAAGCAAAGCCTGGTTTGTTTGTATGCATCAGTGTTACTGTTTGTATCTGCTCAGATCTTAACTTAATCAAGTGGTGAATGTATATAACAATCATTGCCTCTTAGCCAGTGCCATGACATATTGTGCTCATCTCCATCTGCCATGATCATCCCCTGCTGCTGGCTCCTCATCTGACCCATCATCAGTGTCAGCTGCTACTGCCTGTGGTGTTTAGAACTGTAGTCCCTGTACTAGGCCACCCTGCAGTAATGGTTTTCTAAGAGTAATATTATGCAAGATGGCACACACAGTCAGCATTTTGGCAGAGGTGACAGAGTCATGTTGCTGGGCACCCCAGATGCACCAGACAGCAGATCTGTGACTTGAGAAGCCCAAGTACACACCAACTGATGTCTCTAGTCTGTGTGGGTGCAGTGCTGTAGCCTTGCTCAGTGTGATTGTGTGGGTTTCTCACAGGTCTTATGAGCCAATGTTCTGGGGCATATCTAGCATTCCCTCTCTAGTGGAAAGGTCATCTTCCAAACCTTTGGTAGAGGTCACAAGTGCAACATATATGGGGAGTCATGAAAACTGTCTGGGCAGCCTGCACATGCATTGTAGATGATACCTTGTGCATTACACATCACCTGTCAGTTGATGGACTAATACCATTTTCTCTTCATGTACCTCTCCTTACTTCATAAGGTGAGGTCTTTATTTCAGTGTGGGGTCAGTCTACATCTTGCCAGTGCATCAGGGAAATAGACTATGACATACAAATGTTGCATAGTGTTAGCATTTTCTTCTGGAGTATTTGGAAACCAGATTTGCTCCTCCACATGTAGAAGCATTGCAATGAGGAACTAGTGGAGTGCTCTTGAGGCAGAAACCTGTCAAACATCCACAGTGTCCCATGTAGATCACTGAAAAGTCCCTGCAGCTAAAGAACTTCAAGCTACACATACCTTCATATCTACTGAAATGGGTTTGCTATGATAACCATGGAGCCTCAAGTATGACTGACATATGTCTGCTATTTTTTGTATGGTGTCCCTGTCCACCCTATAGCAGTCTACTATTTGCATTTCATGTAGCTCATGGTAGGCCAAAAGTAGTCTAAAACCACCATTTTCTTGTGTAATGTCTGGCAACAACAGTAGCTGCAGCAGCAGCCTCTATGTATCCTCTTGCAGATACAGGTTTACAATGGCTGTAGTAATCCCTAACATCTTTTAAAATTTTCCTGTAGCTGTTTTCCATCATATGTCACAATTTGGTGCTAAAGTGAGTTTGACATGTTTAGATATGTTTTAAATGTTTCTGAATCACACTGCCCTGTTGCTTCATTACCATCCATTAGCATATTCTTCTGCTTACCCTTGTTTTCCGGCCAGCCACGATGTGTGGTGCTGTTTCCTGAACTGCAAACTCCCCGCTCATTGCTGTAAATTGCACACCTGAATCTCAGCCTTTGTCAAAATCAGTAATTCCTATGTGTAGTAGCTGTAAAGCAATTAGTTTCAAAACAATCAGTAGAGCAATCGGCCAAGTAATAAATGTATATTTACCCAGCATCAGTGCAGTATTATCTTAGATATTGTCACTATAAAACAACAATACAACAACCACAACAACAAGAATAAGCAACAGATTAACTTCATTTAAACTTAATACTACAGTCAGCAGAACAGTGCTAATTTCAGTATGGTTTCCACGTGGACTGCAATAAGTAAATTAGCCCTTAAAAATGTGTGGAGAGTTAAGAGAGGCACTGCACTCCTAAAAGTCCTTCATTTTACTGATTTTTAACATGGGGGGTTGCTCCAATAAGATGTGTTTACAATCAGCTTTCATGATTCTAAGCTATTTGAGCAGAGCCATAACAGCCAACAGATAAGGAGACATAAATGCCATTACTTGTATAAACATGAAGCACTTTTAGAAAAACATTAGTGTTAGTGCTGGTTGCAGGGTGCATTTCTTTCTAAGCCACAGGGAGTAGACAGAGCAGTTGGGTGGTAGGGTAAAATAAGTGCCCCCCAGTAGTTCAACATTCCCTGCAACATGCACCCAGAATCTCTTTGGGACTAGATGTTTTGTGTTGTATGTTCTGTTTGAAAGAATATTACATTATGGGCAGGATTCACGAAGGCTTGCACGGAGTGTAAGAGACGTGTAACACTCCATGCAAGCCTCGCGATCCAGGAACAGCCCTAAACTCCATGTAAGAGACCAGCTAAAATGTCTCTTACACGGACTGGGCGTGGATATGCTAAATACCTCACTTGCAGCTGAAAGGTATGCAAATGAGGTATATTAGCGATCCACGAAGCAGAAACCAGCCCGTGTAAGAGACGTTTTAGCTGCAGAAATGTACTCAGTTGACAACTGAGTATGTTTCTGCAAAAATCACAACGGAGCCATGTCAGCACCAAATAAAGGGTGCATATGTGTCAGGCCGCATGCCAATGGCCAAATATGTGGCCATTGGCAAGGTAACCCGATGCAAAAATTATAAAAACATATCTACTGAAATGGGTTTGCTATGATAACCATGGAGCCTCAAGTATGACTGACATATGTCTGCTATTTTTTGTATGGTGTCCCTGTCCACCCTATAGCAGTCTACTATTTGCATTTCATGTAGCTCATGGTAGGCCAAAAGTAGTCTAAAACCACCATTTTCTTGTGTAATGTCTGGCAACAACAGTAGCTGCAGCAGCAGCCTCTATGTATCCTCTTGCAGATACAGGTTTACAATGGCTGTAGTAATCCCTAACATCTTTTAAAATTTTCCTGTAGCTGTTTTCCATCATATGTCACAATTTGGTGCTAAAGTGAGTTTGACATGTTTAGATATGTTTTAAATGTTTCTGAATCACACTGCCCTGTTGCTTCATTACCATCCATTAGCATATTCTTCTGCTTACCCTTGTTTTCCGGCCAGCCACGATGTGTGGTGCTGTTTCCTGAACTGCAAACTCCCCGCTCATTGCTGTAAATTGCACACATGAATCTCAGCCTTTGTCAAAATCAGTAATTCCTATGTGTAGTAGCTGTAAAGCAATTAGTTTCATAACAATCAGTAGAGCAATCGGCCAAGTAATAAATGTATATTTACCCAGCATCAGTGCAGTATTATCTTAGATATTGTCACTATAAAACAACAATACAACAACCACAACAACAAGAATAAGCAACAGATTAACTTCATTTAAACTTAATACTACAGTCAGCAGAACAGTGCTAATTTCAGTATGGTTTCCACGTGGACTGCAATCAGTAAATTAGCCCTTAAAAATGTGAGGAGAGTTAAGAGAGGCACTGCACTCCTAAAAGTCCTTCATTTTACTGATTTTTAACATGGGGGTTGCTCCAATAAGATGTGTTTACAATCAGCTTTCATGATTCTAAGCTATTTGAGCAGAGCCATAACAGCCAACAGATAAGGAGACATAAATGCCATTACTTGTATAAACATGAAGCACTTTTAGAAAAACATTAGTGTTAGTGCTGGTTGCAGGGTGCATTTCTTTCTAAGCCACAGGGAGTAGACAGAGCAGTTGGGTGGTAGGGTAAAATAAGTGCCCCCCAGTAGTTCAACATTCCCTGCAACATGCACCCAGAATCTCTTTGGGACAAGAAGTTTTGTGCTGTATGTTCTGTTTGAAAGAATATTACATTATGGGCAGGATTCACGAAGGTTTGCATGGAGTGTAAGAGACGTGTAACACTCCATGCAAGCCTCGCGATCCAGGAACAGCCCTAAACTCCATGTAAGAGACCAGCTAAAACGTCTCTTACACGGACTGGGCGTGGATATGCTAAATACCTCACTTGCAGCCGAAAGGTATGCAAACGAGGTATATTAGCGATCCACGAAGCAGAAACCAGCCCGTGTAAGAGACGTTTTAGCTGCAGAAATGTACTCAGTTGACAACTGAGTATGTTTCTGCAAAACTCACAACGGAGCCATGTCAGCACCAAATAAAGGGTGCATATGTGTCAGGCAGCATGCCAATGGCCAAATATGCGGCCATTGGCAAGGTAACCCGATGCAAAAATTATAAAAATATATATTTTTTTTTCGGCGATCGCCGATGTTTAAACGCAGCGCAGCCCCACACAAACAGGTTGCACTTTATAAAACATAAAAATGAAGGTTATAAACCCACAAATGTGGGTTTTATGCAATACATGGAATGACAATGCAGGGACCAGCAGACCAAAAACAACATGGCCACCGTGTAGTGGTTGCTAAGGGGGGAAGCTGAGTCTAAGACATGTAACTAAGCATTAGTAGGCAATCTCATGTAAATGAGGGTTAGGATACTGAATCCCACAGTCACATAGCAAATGAGCACAGTCTGAGTAGTGTAAGAGATACATAAGGGGGAGGAATAGAGTAGGAGATAGGTGACATCACAGGGGGGAATGGTAGAAAGAAATGCAGTTCATTGGAGGTCAGTGTAACATGACAGATGACAGACACAGATCAGGGAAAGAGGAGTGCCACAAGATAAGTCTGGTAAAGTCAAGAAATGGAAGGTGTACACTGTTACTTACACCAAAGTTTCTTGCTGGGCGTGCAAGCGCACGTGTGCTCGCCATGAAGCGTGATTAGGGAAGTGTGTGCGCGTGTAAGGCAGACTGAGTATGTGGGAGTGTGTTGGTAGATGTTTAACACTGTTTGCGCTGGTGTGCGCGTGTGTAGGGCAGTCTGAGCATGTAGGAGCCTGTTGGCAGACTTGTAACACTGTTTGCGCTGGTGTGCGCATGTTTTAACCCGAATAGGCAGATCCTGAACCATGTAAGCATGTGTGCACACGTGTAAGCCACTGTGAGAGTGTTTCTGCTGGTATGCACGCTGCTCCCCCCTGAGGAAACAGAAAGGAAAAAGGAAGCAACAGAATTAGTAGGAAGCTAGCAGGGAATACTGCTAGAGCTAGCAGGTGAAAACAATTAGAAGCAGGCAATTACACAGGCAGAATAGTAGCCCAGCCCAGCACTTAAAACTCTGCAAACAGCAGTGCAGGATGTTTCTCTCAAGAGACACTGCAAGACAGGAGTAAGCTATTAGAAGTGAAAACTGAAAAAGCTGAACTCAGAACAGAAATGTTAGGGGTTGCCATAGCTGTCATAATGAGACATAGGCGACTTGCTGAGGGTGGTGACAATGCAGATGGTGCCAGACAACCCACAGTGAGGAGACGGAGAAGAGTATACAGGCCCAGGGTCACCTACCACGGGTTACATGAGCTGGAGATAGTAGAGCGCTATAGAGTGGATAGAGAGCTCCTGCAGCAAATAGTTGAGCTGTGCAGGCCACACCTTACACACAGAACCAACAGAGGGGAACCCATCCCAGTGGAAACCAAGGTATGTGTTGGCCTAAGAATACTAGCAACAGGTACCTTCCAAAGACCAACTGGTGATATGATGGGGATATCACAGGCATCAGCCTCCAGGGTACTGCACCAGTTCCTGGATGCCATGTCAGCACATGTCAGTGATCATGTATATTTCCCCAATGCCGTGAGGTATTGGCCAGCAATATGCGTCTCTTCCAGCAAATAGCGGAATACCCTGAGGTAGTGGGTGCAATAGACTGCACGCACATACGCATCAAAGCACCAGCCGGTGAGCAGGGTAGGGCATACATCAACCGCAAGGGCTTCCCCTCCATCAACTGCCAGGTTGTGTGTGATGCCCAGGGTATAATAATGAATGTGTGTGCTGGCTGCCCTGTGAGTTATCATGATTCCCACATCTGGCATTTGACGCAGCTGTACCAGACATTTGCCAATGGGGACATCCCACATGGACACCTAGTGGGGGATGCAGGTTATGCACTGGAGCCGTGGCTGATGACACCCATCAGAAACGCACACACACCTGAATAGGAACGCCATAATGAGGCACATGCACAAACAAGTAATGTAATAGAGCGTGTGTTTGGGCTGCTCAAGTCATGGTTCCGGTGTCTGGACACATCTGGTGGAGCCTTGCAGTACACACCAACTACATGTACTCAAATTGTCATGGTATGTGCTATGCTACATAATATGATCTTGCGAAAACAGCTGCAGCAGGACCAGCATAGGGCTGGGCCAAACAGCCCCCCACCATTGCCAAGGCCATCACAGGCAGAGCGTGACTCGGAGGAGGAACAACCTGAGCCTGCCCCAGTAGGCAGAAGGAGGCGTGCCCAGTATGCCCTGGCCTTGGCAAAGAGGCAACGCATAGCACATACACTGGCTCAGTAGGAACCCTGGGAATGATACCCCCTCTGACTCACTCAAATAATAACAGGGATGCCTAAAATGACATGACCTACTCACAAACATGTACAGGGAGTGTAATATGCGCATCCAACAGAGGCAGCCCTGCAGCACCACCTGAGGCATGAATGCCATGTGTTAAGTAATGTAACACCATGTACTATATGCACACCTGAGGACCCTGACTATCATCCACCCTCACCAAGCATGAAGCCACAAAATGATGATGGGATGATAAATTGCAATAACTGGCTGAAGTAATGCAGTTAGTCAAAGGGGAGCCAATGTGTTCCAGCCTGGGAAGACATGTGGAGCATGATGCACCACCTGCTAGGGGTGGCGTGCACCTATCAGTCCAGGCCCCATGGATACTGGCAAAGGCTGTCAGTACCCACAGCATGCCCTGAATAGGTAAGTCTCAAAACACAAACCCACCTTCATAGGTACCACAAGGGATAGGACTGAACAAGGCAAAGGGTACAGTAAGCTGCCTGTAGGCTGCCACAATATGCCACATAACACAAGTATGCAGGTCACCCCAAAGCAAGCAGAAATATGATGCACTCATTGTCCATGCTAGTGTGAATGACCTGAGATGTACCTCCCTGGACTACATGAAAAGAGACATGGATGAGCTCTCTGAGTATGTACCCCAGGCCGGTATGACACTGGCCGTTTGCAGCATCCAACCCTCACCAAGAATGATGCCACAGTATAAACACAGAATGATCAGCTTTAACAGGTGGCACAGTTACAGCTGTCAGTCCAAGAGGGTCTAATGTCTGTCTGCTTGAGATGTCATGCATGACAAGCCATGCTGCTGTTCCAGGGATGGCTTGCACCTGTTACCCCTGGGCATCTGGATACTGGATAAGGCCTTTGCCACCTCCATAGAGCTGTACATAGGCAAGGCCAAAAAGACTACCCACCACCCTAGAAAACATAAGTGGTAAGAAACATAAGGGTAATGCTGACCAATGCCAGATGTGTAAACTGCAATATGCATGCCCCTGAGGCACTTCCCAGTATGGAGAACATTGATGTCTGTGCAGTGACAGAAGCCTGCTGCAAGCCTACTGATAGCACACCAGCACTACCAGGTTATACCACATATCATGCGTTATGGCCCCAACACCTGGACCAAAACATCAAATGAGGGGGAGTATCCATATGCAGCACAGACACCCATATGGCCAGGTAACTGACAATGCACAAAGCAGCAGAGACCACCCATGTGCACCTAAGTGTAGTCAAAACTGCTGTACAGTCTGTAGCATACGACAGACCACACTCTCACACACAAGAACTCCACCCAAACATCCTGAAGACACTGGACAGTATGAATGTCCCACCAAATACCAGACAAGGTACTCACAAATTACCACATAGGTGGTAAACCATTATGTATGCAAGGAGTAATCAGGGACCTAGGGACACAAGTCGACAGTAATTTGTCATGTGACACTCACAATGCCAATGTGGCTAGGAAGATTGTCGATATTGGACACCGTATCATGAAAGGATTCACATCTACATCAACAGAGGTCACTGTGCCCCTGTACTGTTCCCTTATCAGACCCATAATCTAGTACAATGACTCATATGGGATGTACCGTACGTGACACCTGCAGTGGTTCGGAAGACCTCAAAGGTACCCCACCAAGAGGATAAAGGGTGTCAAATATATGTCATATGCTGCCTGGCTGTAGACACCTCAGCTGAATGCAGTCACAGACTGCCTACACACAGGCATTGTATGTCTGTTGTACAAGGCCATGTCCAACACAGGAGTAATGGACATGCTCCACCACAGGAAATCAAAGCCATTGGAGCTGTGAGAGTGACAGATGTCAGCCTCAACACATAATGAAATAGGATGTGCTGGAGGGACAGATACATAACCCAGAGGCTCCCCACACCCAGAAACAGGATCCCAATCCATGTTAGGCAGAGCCCCTCACTGATACCCCTCAACAGGAATATTGCCAAGTGGATGGATGATCATACATGTACACTGGGGGTCTTCACTGTGTCACGACCAGACAGAGGCACAGTAAAGGAAATCATAAATGGCCATAATAGTCACATAACAAGGGGCGGCGAAAGACACACACACTCTGGCTTGGCTTACTAATGCCCTAGGGTGGATAGCCTAGTATGAACCCATGAACCTATGAAGATACAAATTGTACAGGACACTAAGGATAATCACAAGGCTTACTTAACTGATGGAAAGAACCATGTTGGGAATCCACAGATATGCTCCGAATCACACAGATATTACAAACAACATACCAAACACACACACATATTGTCAACATACAACCTGACAGGTGCAGTGCAAACAACCCCCCCCCCCAGAAGAATGCAAAATATCTATCTCAGCAGACTGCTGGTCCCCTGACATTGCAGATGCTGAGGTAACAGCCATCATCTGCAAAGCAAAACACACAGCAGCAAAGGTATGTGATGGTGTCCTGGGCTGAGGCCAACATGGACTCCAAGAATAATGGAATGCCAAGTCACACTACTGCCCAATGTCAGCCTTACCACAGGATATGTACCCAAAGAGCAGTGTACAACAACAGTGGTCCCTCACAACAAAGGTGTTGCCTGAATGGATACTGCAAACTACCACCCCAGGATCCTGACAAGCTTGGTCTGCACAGCTATGGAAAGGATCAGTATGTACCGCAGACATAAAGCTATCGTAGACCTACTGATACTGGACCCTACACAGTGTGGCTGTCGTAACTGCAGATCCTGCCCCTAAACATGTTTGACCCATTTGAAACAGTCATTAAGGTCATTGATGAGGGCGATGTGGTTCACACAGCATAGCTGGACCATGCATATGCTTCCAGACAATACCCTACGAGTTCAGTATGGATATGTTCACCAGCTTAAATATATACCCCTATGTCAGTAGAGGGGTTGCAAACCAGACCAAGGACAGAACTGACATGGTCAGACATGCTGCATCCATGTCAGACTACAAAGCAGATATGAGTGGCATCCCACAAGGCTTGGTTGATATATATGTCCCATAGGTATAGGCAAACATGGAAGGACTGTGACTGAACATGTATGCAGAGGAGTACAAACAGCTCACCATATCCGACCCCCAGCTGACACAAGCAACCCACAAAAGGGCCACCTAGAAACAGACAACTGGAGCCATAGCCATGTCAGCAAGCTAATTGCAGAACTGTATATAGACAACCACCGTGGATATACAGTAAGTGCCCACAAATTACCATACATGTGTTAACCCATTACGTACCTAACATGTAATGAGAGACCTGGGGACACAAGGTGATAGACATCCTGCACTAGACAAACATGTGGCTGTAGTGTTCGCAGAAACATACCATATACCCACCCAATCATTAAGGTTGTCAGATGTAGATAAGGGGAGGTCACTGTGGCTCTGCAGTCATCCTTCATCAGCGTCACAATTTACTACAATAGCCCCTGTGGGATATACCTCAGCAGACACCTCCATCAACTGTAAAGTCCACAACAGTACCCCACCAGGAGTAGCAAAGAGCATGAACAGATGCCATGTGTTGCCTGTGTAAACAAACTGCAGCTCCACACACTGCCATACTGCCCAGCCATTGGCATGCTGTGCCTGATGTATGAAGCCATGTCCAAGCTGGAATCAATGAACATGCTGCACCTTGTACAATCTGAATGGCAGTGAGCTATGCACATGAGAGACCTGAACCCCAGCACTGACATACATAGGACAAGCTGTACAGAATGATCCATAACACAGAAGGCACCCCCACTCTTGTAAACTCCCGGTACAGGTTAGCCAGAGAGTCACCTATCGACACCCCTCAAGAGGAATCCCGATGAGTGGATGGGAGATGGTAGGTTAACCCTGGGTATCACTGTTATGTCAGAGGTAGACGGAGGCACAGTATACTAACCATAACATATGTCATAGCAAACTCCAGTTACAATGTGTGTCGAAGGACAAACACACCCTGTGATTAGCATCAGAAATGGCCTAGGGAACATTGCTAGTGTTTGCCAATGTCCACCTATGTTGTGGAATACACTACCAATGTTGGACGAGCCTGGTGTAGGTAGTCCATATCTGAATATAATGCAGCATGGTCATATGTGCACAACTGGCCCCTACACAGTCTGTTGTGCTCACTATGAAGATGTCAAGCAGTGATAGGACTAAAGCCCAGGATACTGTCCACCACAGTGAAATTACTGAACCAGTACACTATACGGTACTACAGTGTTAGGTCATTATGAAAGGATGTTGACAACTGTATGCAAAGTATCCCATGCAATCCCTGCAGGCACAGTATAATCCCTGTTGCGGCAGACAAGAAGCAGTTAGCCAGTTAGTACACAACATGACACCCAACACACAACCATAAACGTGAGATATTGTTGAAGTTCACACACACCCAAATATGTGGTGGACTTCAGAGTGCAACATATGGAAAGCTCACACTGGGCATGCTCGCACACTTTGATAAATGAGGCATATGTCAGACAACATGCCATGGAAAGGCTGAACTGGGCATGCTCACACACTTAGGCCATATCTCCGTTTAGCATTTGGCCACACATATCTGGTATTTGTACTTGTCATTCCAGGAACCAACCACAACACAGCAATCTGCCCAGTGCACACAGTAAATGACTACAGAGACATAAGTGATATAGTGGATCGCCCTCATATTCAAACATCTTCCACAGATACACAAGTTGTTCATAGGAACAGAGAATGCTATGGCAATCAAGACCTGCAAACAGTAGAACAGCACAACAAATATTATGCATCTGACAATTGAACATATGGGTGTAAAGGTCAATACTAGGCTTGTTGCCCTAGGGAATGACAGCTTAGCCAGAGTGTGCTTGGCATCTGCATCCCCAGTACAGTAGGCTACTGTGCCACTGTAAAGTAGGTCACATAAGGCAACGTGTGAGGCTAGTGAGCTGCGCCTCTGTCAAGCAGGGGCACAGTGGAGATCCCAGGGTTTGACTGTGCTAAGCCACAGCCATGTTGTTGGTGTGTGCTGGAAGAGGGTGTGCTTGGCATCTGCATCCCCAGTACAGTAGGCTACTGTGCCACTGTAAAGTAGGTCACATAAGGCAACGTGTGAGGCTAGTGAGCTGCGCCTCTGTCAAGCAGGGGCACAGTGGAGATCCCAGGGTTTGACTGTGCTAAGCCACAGCCATGTTGTTGGTGTGTGCTGGAAGAGGGTTGCTGAGGACCTCTAACAGTAAGTGGCCATCAATAACAGACTGAGGGGAGCCCTATCTGCATTGTCTGGACAATTCCACTGTCAACACTGTGTTGTGATGATTATGTGGGAATGAAGTGTCATGCTGGAACTGTTCACAGATGTCCTCCCTCTGTGGGCTACAGCTCTGCAATGTAGTAGCTCACTCTGTCTGTTGGAAGGCTCATATATGGCTGGTGTACACCTGACAGGTGTCTTGTTGTGGAGCAGTCATGGGTACATGTGGGATAGCATGATCAATGCAAACCTTACACATGCTCATAGAATGCAATTGTCAAGGATTATGCAGAGTGGCCAGTATAGTCCCCCAGCATGGGTCCTTTGAAGTCGTCCACCCCAGTCTTTACAAGTGTAGAGTCTGCTTGTGCTAAACACAGTTTGTGTGCAGTGACAACCTTGCCTGGGGGTGGGGATGGGATATGGATGTCCAGGGAAAGGTGGGTATGGTCAGATATCAACAATGATGGTCTACCTCTGGTGTGGAACAGTGAGTACCCATGTTGCAGATGGACAGGTGCAATATGTATTCCCCAATGTGGCTGTGGTGTGTGGTTCTGCCATAGCACATGGACCCACAAATTGTAGTGGCTGTAGGGTAAAGTGGTAGAGGCCTGAGTAGTTCCCACACACAATATGCCTGTACCTGATGTTAACAACTGGAATGGTGTATGTGAACACCTGCATATCCCGGCACTGTTCCCAGGGAAGCTAAGTGTGTGTCCTGGATGTGGGAGTGGTGTTCTGGACTGGTTGTGTTGTGTGTTACAGGTCCTGTGGTCACGAAGCATGGTATAGAACATAACCTGCCAGTGTGATGTGCATATCTGACCCTGACATAGGTGGCTGCAAATGCATATATATGCTATCCCCCACCTGACAGGTAGTACTAGATGTACATACCTCTGTAGAAATAAAGATGTCAGCACCCTATAAATACTGCAGGTGCAGACCAGATGCCCAGTAATTCAGTTAGCGTGCTCTGCTAATGCGTCTCCCTCAAGTGTCATAATATAGGTAGGTAGGAGTTCGAACCATGCAATTGCTCAGTGTGTGTGTGTGTGTGGGTGAGTGGGGTTGATGTGTGTGCAAGTCTGTGTGAGGGTGATGTCCCTTTTGGCAACTGTGAAAGTACTCTACAGGATGCACATTCCCCTAAGCACTGATGATGTCAGCACCCTATAAGTACAGCAGGAGAAGGGAAACCTCCCAGTACTTCGAATAGCGTGCTCCGCTAATGCATCTGTCACGAGTATCATAACATAGTTAGGTAGGGGTTTGAATCTTGCAACTGCCCAGTGTGTGTGGAGGGGAGTTCGTGTGTGTGCAAGTCTGTGTGAGGGAGATGTCCCTTTTGGCAACTGTGAAAGCACTCTACAGGATGCACATTCCCCTATCTAAGCACGGATGATGTCAGCACCCCATAAGTACAGCGGAGAAGGGAAACTTCCCAGTAATTCGAATAGCGCACTCTGCTAATGCGTCTCTCTCAAGTGTCATAACATAGTTAGGTAGGAGTTTGAAACCTGCAAATGGCAAGTGTGTGTGTTTGGATGTGGGGAGTTTGTGTGTGTGTAATTCTGTATGAAAAACATGTTAGTTTTGGCAATCAGGAGATCACACTACATGATGCACATTACCCTTTCCAAACACTGATGATGTCAGCACCCTATAAGTACAGCTGGAGAAAAGACACCTCCTAGTAATCTGATTAGCGCACTCCGCTAAAGCATTTTTCTCAAGTATCATAACATAATTAGGTAGGGGTTTGAAACCTGCAAGTGTGTGTGTGTTTGGATGTGGGGAGTTTGTGTGTGTGCAATTCTGTATGAAAAACATGTTAGTTTTGGCAATCAGGAGATCACACTACATGATGCACATTACCCTTTCTAAACACTGATGATGTCAGCACCCTATAAGTACAGCCAGAGAAGAACAATCTCCTAGTAATCCGAATAGTGTGCTTCGCTAATGCATCTCTCTCATGTGTCGTGACATAGTTAGGTAGGAGTATGAATCCTGCAAATGGCAAGTGTGTGTGGGTGTGTGTGGGGGTAGTAGGGTGTGTGTAAATGCAAGTGTGAGAGAACAGATCCTTTTGGCAAATACTACAATACAGCAGATGCTGCATATTCCCCCAGTAAACACAGGGGATGTCACCACACTATCAGCACAGCCAAACCGGGCTAGTTGGCCAGTAATTCCAATAGTGCGCTCTGCTGTTGGGTCTATTACCATTGTCAGAGTACAGATAGGTATGTTTTGGAAACCCACAACTGCCACGTGTGGTTGTGTCACACATTATGACCTTGTGTGGGTCTTTGTGCATAACAATGCATGCCATTGCCTAAACCAGCAATGGCAATGCACACATGATGTATGTGTGTGACACATACACATAAATACCTGTGACCTGCAGTAGTTACCATGTCTGACACGTGCCTCGAGTGGATAAATGGTATTTGCAATGCATAACAATATGACTGTGTCTTACTGTGCAGGGGCCGCACGCGGTATGTGTCTATACAGTGTGGGTGTATATGGTAAAATACCTACAGCAGGGAATACACATCTGGTCTGGGCCATATAGTCTACATGTAGTCGATGTACAGGTGCTGCATATTCCCACTTGTTGTGGGAGTGGTAACATGTTATTTCACTGCAATTCAGTGACCACATGCTGGGAACCCTTCAACTAGTGTGTTGTAGCTACAGTAATGCTCACGCACAATGTTTGGCTGGATGCAGTCCAGCCATATAAAACAGTTCTTGAGACTGTCATATTGCCAGTGTTGTTATGGAGGATAGGTGGGTTTCCTGTGTATGGGAGGGTTGTGTGTGCCAGGCTATGAACCAGAAGGCAGTCCGACACACTGTTAGCTGCACATGAATAGGCCCTGATGCTTTGTGCTGTGCCAACAACCTGGAGGTGTGTGTATCTGTGGTGCCTTGGGATACCACCCCCCTGTCCATGTGTGTTACATGTGTAGGGGACGACAGGCATGGTATGAGGTATAGCCTGGCAGTGATGGGTTGCACCTGTGAGCCATGAATCAGGACTCTGGTACTGCACAGACATTGCAGTTCACCGTGCTGAGGACAGTGTCCAGTGCATGCATCTTGCGGTGTACACTGCTGGTGTTGTGTAGCATCACTGTTATTGTCCTATCCTGTGTGATAACTGTGGAGGTGGCTATGTAATCCGTGTCCTGCAGCATAAGGCAGTATGTGTGTATCAAGGGGCTTCGCCAATATACATTGGCCCATGGGTGTCACGTGCAAGCTGCCCCTCACAAATCATTGTGGCTTCCCTAGCATGTAAGCACACGTTGACAGCCAGTGGATACCCTGTGAATGACATTGGAGATTGAGCAGAATGTAAACATAGAACACCCTTCCTACATAAAGTGGTAGCATACCCGGTGAGGGTATGATGGCAACCAAGATCAGGCTCATACTGGCCCGTGCCACATGTGGAGAGATCCCTTCTATGTTCCCTATCATGTAGTCCAGGGAGGTATGTCTCAGGTCATCCATAGTGGCATGGTCAATGACTGAGTCATATGTGTCCATGCCTCTGACTGACCTGTATGCATGTGTTTTGTGGTGGACCATAGTGCCTCACAGGCATATCACTGTGACCTTCACAATGTACAGCCTGTTGAGCGGGACCCCACTGCAGCGGCTAAGTGAGGTACCTGACACAGCTGTAGCAGGTGTGTTGTGTAGCCCTACAGGCTGTGAGTGTGTGGAACACAGGATGTGTGTGCCATGTGTGGCATGTGCTCGGTTCCGACGTAACATATGCCTGTGTGCCAGCTGCAGAGGTGTGTGATGCTCAGGCAGGATGCTATTCTGAGTCTCCAAGTATGCCCCAGTGTGTTCAGATTGCTGTCAGTGCGGGTCTATGTCAGACTGGTATTGTAGTCACTGTAGTATGTCATGCCACCTGACAGGGTATGGCATTACTGGGTTCAGAGTGCTCAGTCCTCAGATTGGCTATGTGGTGGCATCCCACACATGTGTTGTACGTTCCTAGCCAGGGGTGATGGTTGACTGCATACATGTGGCAGCTGTGACATTGCCACATGATGCACATAAACCACAACTGGACCATAGAGGTGATTCACAGGTTACCTTTGCACATGTTACCCTAGAAGTGTGATTGCCATGGTGATTACCAGCACATAGGGCCAATGGAGAACAACATACTGAAGGTGTGTATGTGTGGGTGTACTGCTACTGATTTCATAGCACTGGCAAAAT